>NW_026559378.1:0-5001 GCF_022539595.1 Amphiprion ocellaris | reverse complement strand
GTAAAAATGAATAGGACGTGAGTACTTAAGCTTCACTGACAATGTGTTTTCACTGCTTTCCCAGTGGCCACTGGTTTCCCAGCAGGCCAGACACCACTGGAGACCCGCCTGCAAGAAGTCCGCATGGCGGTTGCTGATGGTGCTGCCGAGATCGACATTGTCATCAACAGGACGCTTGCCCTCACAGGACAGTGGGAAGGTATGCTTTATCTACATGACAAAATAGATTGATTGATTTCTTTGCGTTAGTGTCATACACACAAGCGTGCCCAACCCTCATGGGTATACAAGACACCAGTGTACCAGTGTTGCAGCAATACATCCAAAACACACATTATGCTGCTGCTCAGTTCTCAAACTAAATATGTTGCCTTTTATCCCATCCTGGCAAAGAAATTCTGCCCTGAAAAAGGTTCCCCTTCTAAAACATAACTCCAGTGTTTCATGGTCATCCAACCAAAACAAGTCAACATAAACAGAGTACATCTTACTGTAAAGTACCTCTCTGATATCATCATATACAGGACAGTAAAACATTGAAATGAACCTCATTGTTAAATTCACCTAAATTACACAACAAACAAAGTCTGTCCTTCTCTGGAGCAGCATTAAACCTCCCAGTCTCTAAAGCTGATGGTTCCTGAGTGTAACTGTGCACTCAGGGATCTCTGTGTTCTGCTTAAGTTCTACATAAGATTCCACACTGGATCTGTCCTTTATAAGACCATAAGGTTGTAATTTTAGCTTATACCAAATATGAACAGACCTTTTTTCTCTACTGTACTGCCATCTATATGTGTTGTTCAGTTGTCATGGAACTGTCAGTGTAACATTTTATTGTATCAAACATGTTTAAGGCTTTTTGTTCATGATGGTTACATATTAAAAATTGAGTTTGACAGTTTTGTTCATTCTCAAAGGATTGAGATGATTTCACACTTAAAGAATTTGGTTGATCTGGAACGGTCTACCATAATGTATGGATCTGATCAAGTTTGTTGAAGCATTTCCTGTCTGTGTTTACAGCCATGTATGATGAGATCCGTCAGTTTCGGGAGGCCTGTGGTGACGCCCATATGAAGACCATCCTGGCTATTGGAGAGCTCGGCACATTCACTAATGTCTACAAGGCCAGCATGGTCGCCATGATGGCTGGTCAGTCCAACGATATACATATTTCATTACGTCTGTGATTACAGTTCATTCTTTACTCACAGTTTTTTCTGTTACTGTATACAGAAAAAGTTAATTTACAGGAATAGTTGCCATTTGTCAGAATACAAACATTTTGCTAAACAGACTTACTCTTGGGCTGCACAGTGGCTTGGTGGTTAACACTTTCACCTCACAGTTAGAAGATCCCTGATTCATGTCCCGGCCTTCCTGGGATCTTTCTGCATGGAGTTTGCATGCTCCCTCTGTGCATGTGTGGGTTTTTTCCAGGTTCTCCAGCTTCCTCCCACAGTCCAAAAACATGCTGAGGTTAATTGGTGATTCTAAATTGTCCATAGGTGTGAATGTGAGTGTGATTGTTTGTCTCCATATGTAATCCTGTGATAGACTGGTGACCTGTCCAGGGTGTCCCCTGTCTTCACCCTAAGTCAGCTGGGATAGACTCCAGCCCCCCACTACCCTAATGAGGATTTAGCGGTGTATAGATAATGGATGAATGGATGTTTTGATTCCACAAGCCTGGCAGTAATCATATTGAATTTGGTAGACTGGTAGCTAAGGGGGGAAATTACTTTGTCACATAGGTCCATCCAGTGGATGGATGGACTTCCTCTCTCTATTCTGTCAGAAGCTTATTGTCATAATTTAACAAAAAAACCCTTTTCAAAATATTTTACACAAAAATCATGGCTCCACTATTCCCATATGAGTCTAGTGTGTTTGATGATTTTATTAGCAAGCATTGTGTCATGTATCTAGCAGCTGCATTAACTCCTGTAGACTGGAGACTGAATGGCAGCTAGATTTAAGCTGCTGTAACTTCTGTGTAACAGCAGCATGTCTTTAAATCCTGGAAAAGTCTTACAGTTTATTAATATATCTTATGTCAATTCAAGTCTTTAAAATAAACAAATCGAGCCACATGTTCTTGAAAAGATGAGTTGAAAATAGTCTTCTAATCTAGCTGGGCAGTGCACCTCTTCCACTGTGAGCCATTTCTAGGACTGTGTTCTGTGACTTTGTTCCTGAAAATAGTGACAGTGACATACCACTGTTTATTATGTTTGATAAAGTGTGCGTGTGAATGTGACATTTAGGTAGCAGACGTAGTCAGGTTGTGGTATGAATTTAACTGCTTGTACATCTGCTACTCATGTTCAAAGTCTGCAACGCTCATCGTCACACAGAGACAATGAATTATTAGCCTTAAAGTTTAATTCAGTAAAAGGCCAGGTGCAGTTCTTGCTCTCATCCAGTTTGTGACTCTGCTGCTTAGCTTTTCCTTTTTAAAAAGGTGAAGTTGATGAATGGAGCTCTCCCTCTGTCTCTCTCTCTCTCTCTCTCTCTCTCTCTCTCTCTCTGTCTCTCACACACACACGCACGCACACACACACACACACACACACACACACACACACACACACACACACACACACACACACACACACACACACACACACACACACACACTGTGCTTAACTAGCCATCACATAATAAGCCGATTACAGAACCAAATTGTCAGGGGCTCTGATAGAGATCATTATTAAAATGCATTGCTTTTGTCGCCACACTCGCTCCTTAATCTCCCCTTGTTCCTATGAATTGCGTATGAGACTCCTAAAATTGAATGATAATTTCACCTATTAATCTCTAATGCAGGCTATTTTACTCTGCTGTTCCCTGCCACTATCCTCTTGCCCTCGCAAATGAATAGAGCTTCATTACTACCACCCACATTTAATAACTGTAATCCATTATCTGGTAATTAAGACTCCCCATAACGAATCGTAAGGATTATACCAGTTTGAGGAAAAGGGGAGAGAGGCTGAAAAAAAGACCTGACTGGAAAAATACATAGAACATGTCTTTAATGAACTGGAAAATGTTCATCTTGTTCTGTTCAGTAATGAACTGTCATTATACAGCAGGGAGGTAGGAGGGCTGCGTTTTTTTTCTTTCCTGCGGTCTGCAGTTTGTGGACAATCTATTAAAGAGCGTCATTTCATCTTCTATTTTTATCAGGAAAGCTGATAAAACATAATTGGTTATGAAGGAAAAATGAAGGATTTTATTGATGAAGGTGCAGCTTCCCACTGTTAGCCATCAGCAGCAGCATATGTTCTTGTCTGGCCAGGCCATATTGTCAGAGTAATGTCCTCCATCCTATGTCTGCACCCTCACATCAACACTGCCGCTGCCTTTGCTTGCCTTCTGTAGCTGCTCGTCTTCTGTTAAAGCGTCCTGCACAGGCTTGAATGAGGAGAAGCTGACAGATGAATGAGTGCAACGTGAGAATACCTGCTAGACTTTGTTAAGCTACATATCACCTGATTAAACCTGACAGGTTCAGACTTCATCAAGACGTCCACAGGAAAGGAGGCTGTCAATGCTACTTACCCTGTTGCCATAGTGATGATGAGAGCCATCCGTGACTACTTCCTGTATACTGGCTACAAGGTATTTTTTTCGTTCTGACCATTTCCTGGCTAATGAGGAGGGGAAGTGAGCTTCAGATTAGTTGCACAGAGGTTATCTTCTCTACTAGAAGAATAGTTAAATTTATCAATTCCATTCAGTAGCTAGCAAAGGGACTTCAAAGGGCTGGAACTTAAATCTGCTCAATTTCTATGAAACGATGCAGCAGCGTCTTTGGCGATCAGCACCAGATATTTGCACTAACCTTAAATCAAGCACATGCAATGCTGTCTTGAAATTTAGAAAACTGTCATACAGTATACATACAGTCCTGTAATTAGTTCATGTCTATTATACAACCTTCCACGGTTAGCTATGGATGTGTAAAAAATCTGTGTATATAAAGAGGTAGAGTTTAGTTCTACTGCTTCATTTAGTCAGTGATGTATCTCTAAATTAGATGTTTTCATTGTATTTTTTGTATAGTGTGGAAATGCCTTTAATTACCTTGTTAAATGTAACTTCCTTTGAAATTCAGTCATTGATGATGTTGTGTGCACACCATCAGTTTGCTGATTGCTCTGCAGTTCTAACTGTATGTTACTAAGATGAATGCTTAATATACTGTTCGAAAAACAAACAAAAACATGTCCATATCTGTTTGCTCAATCACACTTCCACAATAAAACACACTCCAGGTCAGCTGCGTGCATAGTGTGCAGTATCCATGGAACATTTGCATTTTTTTTTTGCCATTGTGCATTATTAAATTATTATTTTACTGTTTTTACATTTTTTTTCTATGTGGCAATTAAATTTGTATAGTAATTAAACCTCATACAGTATAATTGTGGTTGAAATGAGGTGTGTTGACAGAGATCTGTATGTGTTCCTACAGGTGGGCTTCAAGCCAGCAGGGGGGATCCGGACGGCTCAGGAGAGCCTGGTGTGGCTCAATCTGGTCAAAGAGGAGCTTGGCAACGATTGGCTCTGCCCTCACCTGTTCCGCCTGGGAGCTAGTAGCCTGTTGGCTGACATCGAGAGACAGGTGAGAACTCACGCTTGCTGCAAAGTTCTTTGCACATACAGTGCTGTGAAAAATATTTGCCCTCTTACAGATGTCTTCTATTTTTGCATATTTGTCACATGTAAATGTTTCAGATCATCATACTAATTTCAATACTAGACAAAGATGAACCTAGAAAACACAAAATGTTGTTTTTATATGACATTTTCATTTATTGAAGGAAAAATGCTGTCCAGCCTCACATTGACCTATGTGGAAAAAGTAATTTCCCCTTTAGCTACCAATCTACCAAATGACCAAATTCATTTGGCAGTTGGGTTACATTTCACCAGCCGCACCCACATATGATCATTGCCAGGCTTGTGGACTCTAGACATCCATCATCT
>NW_026559377.1:0-32759 GCF_022539595.1 Amphiprion ocellaris | reverse complement strand
CTAGTTTATCGGGGAGATACAAGAGTGTCGGGGCTTTTTCTAGGGGGGCCCTCTGAAGACCTCGGCTCTGATTCTGCTTTCTGTCTGGACTGAGCTGAAAGTGATGCTTTGAAGCCATTTCAAACGTGCCTTTTTTTCATAACTGCTGTTGATTTTTTTTTTCCTCCCCTCTTCACTTCGTTTGAAGCCTTGCTGCTGGCCATTCCCCCTGAAGGATAGCTAACGCCCATGAGCGCTGAACTCGTCAGATGTCGTTAGTTGTGATGCATGACATTTAAACGCCTTTCGTTAATTAACAGAGAGAGAGAAGAAGAAAAAAATAAAAACAAGGCAGGAAAGAAATGTTTCTTAGGACATATTGGAAGATGGAACCATGACATTACCGGCAGCTCTCCAATTAAAATAGACTTTAAAAATACATCTCTGGCTCTATGTACTGGCTTGACATGGAAGACTTTGCTGTTTACTTGTCATTCCTTCTTAAAAACACAGACAAAGAAAAAAAAAATGTTGGAAAATGAAGAAAGTGGCCATCTTCCCCCTGGAGAGCTGTTGGATGTCGTCTTTTTTTTTCTTCTTATTTTCAGGGTTCTTTATAGTGTGCAGCAAATAACAAAAAATAGGAGCAAGCTAACAAGGTCAAGTGAATGTGCTTTAGTTCCCTTTGAATGTCCAGTTGAAATTACGTGTCTCGGTGTTTCTGTTTTCTGTGGAAAAGATGTCTTGGTCAAGCTAACAGTTGTACCACGCAGAGACCAATTAGACGATCCTAGCAGCCTAATTAATGCACCCATAAGGATATCTCTTGATTCAACAAACATGCATGCACATATTTTCTTAGCATATCATTTCTTTTCCTAATGAGCACAGTCACGAGCAAATACTGTAGTTAAAGCGAGCCGCATGTTTTCACTGAACCCGTATACCTCTGAACTCGCCGGGTCCCCCGAAGCCAACGTTTAAAAGCATAATCTGGAGCAATTTTCGTTACCAAAAAAGACATTTTCTTTCAAGTCTCATCAAAGTCGTGAGGTTTGGAGTCTCTGATATTTAGAAGAAAAAAACAAACAAAACAACTTACAGTATCACTGAGTCACCAGAGATATTAATTGACTGTAGGAATCACCAGATTTGGAGCTGTTTGACTTAAAACCTAATGACTAAGAGGTTCCATCTGCCGCAGATCATCTGAGTTTGTTTTGAGGCGGAGTGAAAGCGCACACTCTAAACAGGCCCTCCAGCAGCACAGACTGCAGAGGTTCGTTTCATTTAAAGGAATTTATGTGACACTTAAGTAAAACGACTCCACTGAGTATTTTTTTTTTTTTTTTTGTGTGTGTGTGGGGTTGTTAGTGGACGCATATTTATTTACTATTCGAAGCTTCACTTTCTGTCTCCATTTTGGTTTATATCTAAAGCACAAGAGCACATGTTCGGTTAATTATGAGACATACAAGATGAATTCAACAACAGCTTTTATTTGCATGAAACATAAGCGAGTTATGCATGGAATTTTATCCTGGAACAAGTTAAATTATTTACAGTACTTGAAATGGTGCATGTATATTAACCCTCTCAACTTATTTTTTTATTAGAAAAAGCACTCAAACTGATTAATAGCTTGTCACAATATTGGTTCAGTAGTTGACAATGAATCTATTCATCATTGCAGCTTTAGTTTTCAATGCATTATTAGCATATTCAGAAGGCATTAAAATGCATTTGAAAGACCATTGTGAAAATGTGTAAATTTAAGAAACTGGAATCAGAGAATAGTGACCTTTTTCCTTAAAAACATACTCAAACTCGAGCACTTGCTGGGTGTTTTTTGTTCCTGTCATACTTTAACTCACTGTGGGCTCATTTTTCACTGCAATATAGAGTCCTACGAAAACGGCACAACCATGACCAGAAGTACAAATAATCAGAAAATCCTTGCTCTTGTGATGAAATGAAGGACAGTTAATTTTCAAAATTATTGGCCTAATGATTTTATTGCTAAACTCTCTATGCCTCATGTAGTTTTTAGGCTTTCTGACACAGTCGTAATGTGTTATGTATGTGTATGTTATGTATGGATACCAAATCGCATTACCTAAACAGCGGGAATTCATGGGACTCGGAAACACCTTCACAATTTAATAAATTGTTCTTTGTAGCATTTCCAACAGATGAGTCCCGATAAGTCCGCAGCGATCAATTTGTAGTAGGATCACAATCATGTGATCATCAGCAGGCAGCTGACGTAGCGTTCATTTGTTGTCATGGTTACAGTGACACCATGCCGCTATCTCACAATGATACAGAAATCTTTAACAAATCCATGGGTCCAGACTATAAGCCGCATCACTGCCGAAATCTAATCACTTGGTCCTTGTGTCATGTCTGACCTTCCCTGAAAATTTTGTCTAAATCAGTCAGTCAGTTTCTGAGTAATGTTGCGAACAGACAGACAAATGTACGCCAATCGTCACATAACTCTGCCGTTCCTTGGCGGAGTAACTATTTCTACAAAATGCATGTTGACATGCTTCTCTGAGCTCTTTGCAGTCTTTCAGGTCTACATTTCATCACCAAACCGTCCTTTCCTTTGCATTTATTTTAGGTCCAGGAGCCTCAAACCGACCGGCAGCTGATCGAAACATCTCCGGTGCTCCAGAAGCTCACCAGCTTCGAGGACTCCATCGGAGTTCTGTTCACGCATGTGCGTCTGCTGGCCAGAGCATTCACCTTGAGGACCGTGGGCTTCAACCACCTCACCCTGTAAGTACAGTCAGTTGTTTGTTTGTCAGGATAGGGGGCCAATTAAAATGCAAAGCGAGCCAGTTCCGCTGAATTTATAGAAAAAGACGTCTCCCTTCAGAGGTGATGAGGCATGATGTGATGCATAATATGATCTGGGAGTTTTGTACGTGGAACATTTTAAATTGTTATATCTGTTATGAATGTGGCCGCCTCCCCTCCTCCCACATCATCGTTATGTTTACCCCCCGCAGCTGATGCATGTTCTGGCTGCTCATATAACGAATGATGGCTTGAATATCACGTTCAAAGCACCCCAGTGAAAGATTACCTCTTTCTATTAATTTTTTTTTGGCCTAATCCGAGGGTTTCACCGCTTAGAGAGAGAGAGACAAAAGACCCTTGGGACTCTGAGGACTCCATATCTGTTGTCTGCCGGTACCTGTGAGGCCATAACCCCAATGCCTCATGGGAAATGGGGTTTTAATTCACTGGGTTGTCCAGGGCAGGAGGTTTAAAATGACTCTTTCTCAATTCACTGCGTCTCTTATTTGACAGATTTCTCTCTCTCTTGACGGTGAAGTGAATACTTGGACTGTAATTTAATTTAAATTGTATATACGATACGTATAACAAATCATTATTATGCATTTGGATGTTCTTTTCTGTTAATTCCGGAGTTTCACAGCACCTCTGTGCTCGTTTAAGCTCTGACACCGGTGAACTTTTGTTCTTGTTTTTTTGTTTTTTTTCCCTTCCCTCTCCTCTCTGCCTCTGTTATGACATTTGTTCAATAGTCAGTAAAGTTACAAACTTCTACAAAGATGACTTAAAATTGATCGGCGAGAGAACGGCTCGGTCTGTTTGCAACGAAAACGTGTCATTCCTTCTGTGTAGCCGCGGCACAAACAGACTCATTTACTCCGAAGAGTTTGAGAAGACTCGCAATTTTACCTAACAAAATGTTTCCGCTAATGAGACTGTTCACTCCAATTTGAGGTGTTTCTGATTCTGACTACAGGAGGGTTATTTGCAATTAAGCTTAACTCACTTCTGAGCTTTACAGCGCAACACAATAGTGGGTTTGACAGCTAAGGCAAATTAGCCTTGGCAGCGCACCTCTGATATCTTATTGGCAGGCTGCACTCTGTAATTGCTTGCTTAGGTTTTGCCACAAGGACATTGCTCTGTGTGTGTGTGTGTGTGTGTTTTACTGTATGTGCACACATTCACACATACAGGACATGTTCTAATCCATCACTTAAATGTCAAATCTCTCCTCACTCAGGGTCAGGAAAGTTGATTAGAGGTCCAGAGGTTTGTCTCCTACTGAGCTTTACTTTAAGGACTTTCCAGCTCAAGGTTGACTTCAGCTCTCTGACATCGTGTTAAATCGCTGTATACGTACGGTGGAGGTTTAATCTTATGCATTTTTTATTTCACTGGATTCCAATGCTACGGCCGAAAGGAAAGAATTCATATATTTTCAGGGTAATTTATGCTCATTAGCTCATTAGTAGCCAAAGGCACGTTGACCTAAATAGAGCCGACTGACTTGAAAGCTGGAACTGAGCTGTGGCTGCCCACGAGGACCAAAGGTTACACCAAAGTAGGTCACACTGTCATGATAGAGAGAAGAATGAGGTCGGATAACTGAACGGGAGGGCAGACAATAAGGTAGGCCGCAGACGAGCAGACAGGACAGCGGTTGGCCTTCGGCCTATCGTTTTGTGCAGCAGTAGAGGACAAACTGACCTAGAAGGAGACGCTGTAAGAAGCAGGAATGGGAGCTGACCGAGTCTGGAGGAGCCGGAGACCGGAGGCTGCCGTCAGACAGCAGAGATGGAGAGCTGAGGCCCCCAGGCGCTGAGCTTCCTATCTCCTCTCACAGCGGAAGAGCCGGGTGTTGCAAGAATTTCACTGTCGGTGGAAACGGATCCATCTCTCTTCAAGTTCTGTTTAAAAGTACTGTGCAGCTTCGAGAGGAGAAAGTGAAAACATTTATACGTGAAATGAAGTTTTGTCAGGTTGCACACCACTGGAAGCAAATCTGCAACATTTGGAATTGCAAAAAGTCAAATTTTTTCCCCCAAATTAACCCTCTCACGTTTTGTACGAGGCTGCTGATTCACAAATTACAGGGTTTTCATTTTACATTTTAGTACGTTTTCAGGGAAATGTTGGAATATTACAATGTTGGTGTTAGTTGGGAGCAGAATTTTCATCTTTCTACTTAACTGGACAAACAAACACAAAAAGAAGGGTTGATTTCTTTTGTAGCCTCATAATAATATAGATCAGAGAAATCGCAATACAGTCTTCTGATTTATGAAGAGTCAGTTATTAATAACAATTGGGATAAAATCATGTCAACATCGTCACACCAGCCTTCTTCATGTTCTGTTAAGCGAAAGGACTGTGCAGCTTTGAGAGGAGAAAGTTAAAACATTTAAACATGGAATTGGGTTTTGTCAGGTCACACAAAACTGGAAGTTGGAGTAAATCAGTAAATCTGCAATATTTGTGACTCTTGCAACTGGAAAAAGTCTGCTTTTTTCCCCCTCAAATGACCCCTCTGAGATGTTGTACGAAGCCTTTTATGCACAAATTACAGGGTTTATATTTTACATTTTGGTGCATTTGTAGGAAAATGTTGTAATATTGCAACTCTGGTGTTAGATGGGAGCAGAATCTCCGTTTGTAATTGCAACGTCTGAACAAGATGGGTAAATTAGCCAGACTGATTGCTTCTCTCGCCCCATAAGAGTATATATCATAGATAGAAATCCAATGCAGTCTTACCATTTATGAAGAGCCATATATGAAAGAAAGATGTATAGAATGTGGATCAAATCGCCGCCGTCTGATTCCACTTCAAAGTCTCACTCTCCAGTTTCTGTTAAGTGAAAGTACTGTGCAGCTTTGAGAGTGAAAGTTGAAAAATTTATACAAGAAATTAGATTTTATCAAAGTGATTGATGTTGCACAAAACTGGAAGTTAAAGTAAATCAGCAAATACAATATTTGTGTCTCTTGCAATTATAAAGAGTTGAATTTTTACTCCCAAATTGATCAACCTTGTTTCCTCTAAGATGTTGTAGGATGCTTCTCATGCCCAGATTTTTGTGCAAAAACTGCTTTAGTTTGAGTATGTTTGAGCTCACAATTCTCCAATTCCAGCCTGTTAAATTAGAATATTTTTGACAATACCTATATAAAAAGCCTGTAAATGCATTATCATGTCTTATGAATATGCCTATAATGCACTACTAACTAAAGCTGCAGTGTTGAATCAATTAGTTGCCGACTATTAAAACAACATTCAGCGAATAATTAATCCGTTGAAGTGTTTTTTTAAAGAAAGATCTTCATTATCTGGTTGCAGCTTGTTAAATGTGAATATTCAGTGTTTTTTTTCCCTACTTCGTGAAGGAAAACTGAATATATTTGGGTTGTGGAAAAAACAAGACAAACACTGATTAAAATTTTTCACCATATTCTTACATTTTGTTGACCAAACATCTTGTTGATTTAGGGAAACAATGTTGCAGCTTTGATGTTAGTTTGGACAGAACTTCTTTGTACTCAAATTGTCTGAATGAATATACAGAACAGTAAAAGTTTATTTGCAGGGTTAAGTGCTTATGTAGCCCCATGACAGGGTATATCATGACTAGAAACCACAAAACAGTCATTATTAATAAGAACTGGGGTTAAATCGTGTCAGTATTGGCTTAATCTCTTTATTTAGGCTGGCATCAGTCACATTGTGCACACTGTAGTTAAGACATCTCGTTGCTCGTGGTCTATTGCAAAAAGTTGTACTTTCCATGTTAAATATTCTCAGTGTAAATTAGTTCTAATTAAGGCTGAACAATTTGTGGACAAGCACAATTTTTCTGACTGTTAATACAATAGTAATTTGCATTCTAATTATTTAAAGTTCATCTCCAGTTCTAGATTCATTGTGTAATAGATTTAAAACGTGATGAAGCCTTACAACACAAGACATCATCAGAAGGCTGTCACACACGGAGGACGGCATGAATCTGTCAAACAAGTGACATGACATTTAAACCCCGCTACATAATTTATATCCTAATTTGCAGCATTTGTGAGTTGCTAATTGCATTGTTTCAAATCATGTGCACGCCTCGCTACGGCTTCATTCTCAAACTCAAAACCGTTGCTAATTTTCTCCATCAAAGTCATTAAAATAATTGGATATAACTGCGCCATGGCCCTGTTTAGTACATGGATTCATGAACCATTTCCACCAACCTGTGTGCATCTTGAGTGCACCAGCTCACCTACAACTCTGGTTAAACACTGTAAAACTACTCTACGCTGCACAATGGCAAGTTGGAGTTAGTTAGCTGCATATTATTGTACCGGAAACCTATTTTAAAGAAGAATAATGATACAGAAAGTCCCCACTCTGAAAGTTGACTGGATCTATTCCTTTGGTTTGTTATGTATGAAACTCAAGACTTTTAAATTTATATTTTTATCATTGGTTCGCTGCAATTTTAAGGTGGAAATGCTCAGTTATGCCTTGCTTTTCACATAAAAAAACAAAACAAAAAATGCTGCTTTTAGTTTCAGAAGGAAGCTAAAATAATGTGAAGCTTGTAGTTGCTATATGAAGAAAAATAAGTCTTTAAGATAAGGCTTGTTCATTAAACAGCAAGTCTGTAAAGATTCTGCGTCATTAAAACTTAACTGCAAAGTCGAGGCAATGTTTTCACTCTGCAGTGAAAACACTGTTTTCTGTTCTGTGCAGTTTTTTGCCAGAAGAGACCCAGTTTCCATTATATCAAAGTACCACTTTGAATTAATACTGATCTTTTCATGTGGTTAAAATTATTCCCGCAGCATTCGAGGAGATTCTTTTTGCTGTTTCCCTTCACATGAAACCACACGTCCGCCGCATGTTGGAGTCCAAAGTGACCACTCCACTGGTATTTGTAGTTGCAGATTACGGTGATGTTTGAACCTCACAGGAGCATGCACATATGAAACAAGAACATTACTTCCCTAAGAACCAAAGAGGGGGGAAAAAATGGTTTTAAAAAATGGAGTGCTGCCTTCTTTGGGAGCGGGCAGTCCGTCGCCGCCTCTTCAGAAGGGCTGTTAAAGGTATTTTAGATCAAAGTCAAAGGCGAATAAAGACCTCGGCTCCACACTTTACTTCAATTTCCCCCACCTTACGGGAGCATTATGCCTCTGCTGTTGAAGTGAATAAGGGACGGCTCTTTGTGCCGCTTCACACAGCAACTCATTCCCTCTTTGACCTGCTCTATCTCTTCTTTTATACCTCCATCTCTTTCCTTTTTTTCGTTTCCGTCTCTCACTGTCACTCCGCCGTTTCCTCTCTCACTCTGCCTCCCGTTGGATGTGAAATTAGCTCCCACTACCCCTTGTCAGTCTTTTTCTACAACCGGCATACTTCTAGATTTCGGAGAAAATCCGCATCAAACCCTGTCGACACGCGTGTTGACATGAAGTGTGGGATGATCAGGGAGTTCCCTTTGGTCTCTGTTTCCCTCCTCTGTCACCCTCTTTTCCCAAAGTCATCTCTTCACGCTCTCATGAGCTGTGGCAGAGCCTTTTCATTAAGAAGCTCTGTGATTATTTTTAATGTGGGAGTCTGCATCACGCAACGTCCCTGCACTCCTAATGAAGCTGTGTCCTGGACCTCAAAGACGCAGTGACATGAAAAGAAGCTTCAGCTACTTCCTATGTATCTGTGTCCCTGCAGTACCTGGCATAGGTCAATTAAAATACATTCATTCATTGTCAGTTAATCTGTCAGTTACTTTCTACAGTGTTTGATTAGTTGATTGCTCTCTGAAGTGTCAGAAAATGGTGATTGATCAGTGTTCCCCAAAGCACTAGATGCCAAATTTCTTGGTTTGTCCACAATCAAAAGAAGATAAACAAGGCACAAAATCTTCAATTTTGAGAAGCTGGAATCTGAGATTTGTTGCTTTCTGAAATGTTTGATTAGCTATTCGGCCTCTAAAATGTTTAAAAATGTTGGTCAGGGTTTCCCAAAGCCCAAGATGACAAATGTCTTATTTGTCCACAACCCAAAGAGGATAAACAAACAAACAAAAAAAAATCTATCAAAATAGTTGGCGATGAGTTTAAATTTTTCCTAACTTCTAATGAAGCTCATTTATCGTCAGTTAATCCGTCAGTTACTTTCTTGAGGGTTCGATTAGCTGTTCAGTCTCTAAAATGTTGAAAAATGTTAGTCTGGGTTTCCCAAAGCAGTAGATGACAAATGTTTTGTTTTGTCCACAGCCCAAAGAGGATAAACAAAGCAGAAAATGTTTCTTTTTAAGAAACTCGAATCAGATCAAAACTATAAGTTTTTCAAAATATTTGGCGATAAGTTTAAACACTCCTTAACTTCTAATGAAGCTCATTTATTGTTGTTAAACTGTCAATTACTTTTTTTTGAGTGTTCAAGTGGTTGTTTGGTCTCTAAAGGGTCAGAAAATGTTGAAAGTCCCGATCAGTGTTTCCCACAGCACTAGATGCCAAATTTCTTGGTTTGTCCACAACCAAAAGAGAATAAACAAGGTAGAATATGATCAACTTTAAGAAGCTGAAATCCGAGATTTGTTGGTTTATCTGTCGATTATTTTTGAGAAGTTGTTTGGTATCTAAAATGTCAAAAAATGTTGATCTGGATTTCCCAAAGCCCAAAATGACAAATGTCTAGTTTTGCCCACCAGCCAAAGATATGCAGTTTACTGTAATAGAGGAAGAAAGAAGCCAGAAAATATTCAATTTTAAGAAGCTCTTATGTAATCTTTAGGTATATATCAATTATAATGCATTATGGTTGCAACTAGATAAGGATTCGATTAGGTGTTTGGTCTCTAAAATGTCCAAAAATAGTATAAAAATGTCGACCTGTGTTTCCAGAAGTCCAAGATGCTAAATGTCTTGTCTTGTCCACAACCCGAAGACACTTATTTTTCTGTCACAGAAGGTAAACAAAGCAGAAAATTAATTTTAAGAAGCTCAAATTGGAGATTTTAGAGGTTTTTACCTTAAAAATAGTTGAAAACTAATTGATTAACTGTTGAAGCCTTAGTCTATAATGCATTACAGGCTTTATAAAACTCATCAGTGCTTATAAGCGTGCATGATAACCGATTACAAGGGCTATGAGGGAGTTTAAGTGATGGACATAATGTATTATAAGTTCAGCATTCATAATACATAGAGACACCAGTATTTCAAAGAGGAATTAGACTCTTAGCCAGTTATAAAGAAACAAAGAGAACTCCTCTAGCATCACTTTGTGAGCTTTAAATAAAGTGAGAGCATGACATGAGTCATCCCAGGGCACTTCACATTAAACGTCAAGACCTTAAGATATTATACTGTAGAGAAAAACCCAACAAAATCTATTTTAGTGAGAGGAAAAAACTCCCTTTTAAAAGGAAAAAGGGAGGGTGGCCGTATGCCTCGACCAGGTAGGGTGATGTAAAAGGGGAAGACTAAGAAGATAGAAAAGAAACGGATAAACAACACTGGTAAGATCAAACTCCAAAAGGACAAACACCTTTGAAAGAAGACACGAAGTTAATAGCATGCAATATTGGCATATAAATATATGGAGAGTGAAGTCAAAGCCATCAAGTCTTCCTTGAACATTAAATGGTACCATCACATTTATCGCAGTTTCCAGTGGGACCCTATTGCATTAACAGCACGTTCGTGACATCATCATGTAAATGTATTGTTGCATATAACTTTTAGCAAGTACGTATAATAATGCTACTTATATTAATGGTCATGAAGCATCCATGTCACAAGTTTATTTGTAGTTAAGTGATACTACAACAAAACAAATAAAGTGTGAGACCAAAAAAATAACAGTGATTATCAAAATCATTAGTTTCTGAAACGTCACATTTCAATTAAAACCAAAAATGGCAACATCCTACCAACTGTAGTGGCCAACAACAAGAGACTGGGGTGGTTTTAGGCACCAGAACTGGTGTACATGTGCTTTCAAGATTGAGGCAGGGTTTTGTCAACCTACACCAGATGAATGAAAGTTGAGAAACCAAAGTCTGCACATCCACCGGTATTAAAAATTCGTGCAACAGAATAACAAGAAATCTATGATTCCTGCCCGACAGAATCCCCACTCAGTCATCTTCAAAAGTTTGTGGTCTGGTCTCCACGATGCCTCCGTACCTCGGCCTTGAATGCCTGCTATGCATGGTCCAAGTGCTGGGTTTGGTCTCCAGTTTTTGGCTCGACAAAAGCCCTTTTATAGAAATCTGTGCGGTGGTTAAACCTTCTATATCTGTTAGTGCCTGCTGTGAAGCTCCCCATTCATCAGTGACAGTTTGCGAGCTGCCTCTCACATGATGTATTATGATTGGCAGGAGATTGTGTCTGGAGTGGCCTCTCAGCGGCCAAAGGCCAAACGGACTGAAGGATGAAAAGCTCTGCACATCAGCTGACAGGTGTCGCTCAGACATTACGGCTCAGATTAAAGACAAGCGGTGAAATGAAGGAGAATTGCAGTTTTAATTTCCTATTAGAGAGCCTAGAGCTAGTTAGTTTTGTTATATAGTCTAGTTTATCACCAGAGGAAGATTGTCAGTGCAGTCTTTAGTTTGTTAGATGTATAATTTCAAGCTCAAAGTGGCTTCAAACAAGGATTCAACACCTTTATGACGAAATCACTTCACACAGACAGCAATTTCACACTTAAAACGCCCAGTTTACTTTGAAATGAACTTAAAAATGACCCGATGTAGGTAGGCTGATCCCAGGCAGTCTTGCGCCATTGGCCACTGCATTTGATGTGATGATGCCATTTTCTGTTTTAATTAGTATGTCACCTTTTTCCTAAAGAAGAAAGACTTCAAATCACTTGGACTTTTTTGGCTTTATTTGCAGCCACCAAAAAGTTGCTTGTAAATCCTCCAAATTGTTGTAGCATCATTTAACTGCTAATAAACTATTGAAACGAATACTTCAGAAACTTTGTTATAAGTTCCATGAATGTAAGCCTTAGAATTTCATTATAATGTCTTATGAATGTGCTTATAATCCATTAGAGACACATAGAAAATCTTACTCTTTTTTCTTGTATTAAACATTTAAATGGACTCTGAGAGGCCGCTTCTCCTCTTATAAAGTGAAGATTTTATCATGTTTAACCCTCTAAATCTAAACCCCCCCCAACAAGATTACAATGTGTGTCGTCTTTTAACCATATCACCAAAATTACACCATTTATTTGAGCCAAAACTGTCAAATTTTCAGCTTTCTGACCGTCATTGAACGTAACGTGTGGCGTAAAGTTCCGACAGAGAAGGTGTGTCTTAATATGTTTAATAATCGCTTTATTCTACACGACTAATTAAAATTTTTTTCCCAAAAATAAACCATTTGCGCCAGATTCTGTGACAAAAAACTAAGAAAATATGGTGCTTCTCTGTGCAACTAAGAAGGCACGATTTCGTCAACTGTGACCAACAATCTTTCAAGGCTTGTTTTGCAGAGTAGAGTGAAAAATGTCTAGTTTGTAGAGGCAAAAATGCAAGTTTTAACCCATCTAGAGCATCTAAACCACCAGTTTTTCTCACATTGGTCACACCTGTGCATACTTGTGAAAGTATTGTACATATTTATTCATTTTTTTTCAATTTTTATCAAACAAATTAGTGCTGGGCGATATGGAAAAAAAATCATATATTACCATATGGATTATTTTATATCACGATAACAATATGCCACAATAAAGTATGTTTTCAGTTATTCTCTGAAAAGTTTGACAAAAATTTCATTGCTTACTTTTCTAGATGAAACTTCAACCTGTTGCTAGGGCTGGGTTGAATGGTGGTATGTAGATATTCATTTTGAGATTTCCTGTGTTTTTTATTGTTGCAAATTAAACATTTTGAACATTTGGATTGTTTTGATAGAGAAAACAAGCAAATCTACAGCTGTCACCATCTGCCAATAAACTTCTTCTGTCTTTTTTGTACGACTACATGGGTGAGAGAAGTGATTATGGAAACAAGCTTCCCTCTGTTACTGAAGGTGGGGTTAGATGAGAGTTCAAAAACTTTCATCAGAGGAAAAATAACTACTTCCAGCTTTACGAATGCGAGAATCGACTGTTTTTTACTCTTTTTGCATCCTGATACTTCGACTCTCTTTGGCCTTTTAACGTTTGTTGCGCTGAACAATTATTAAACAGAAAGAAAAGATTAAAAGAGCGAGTAATCGAGAGTTACGACTCGCTGCTAAACGCGGCGTTTTCACCTAACCTCAGATCTCTTTGGCTCAGATGCGCCGCGGCTCATAAAAGGCAGAGCCGCCGAAAATTGGACAATAAACTTTGACCTTTCTCCCGCTTTGATGTCAACCTCCTCCTCGTCTTCCACCTTCTGCATCTTTCTCTCTCATCTTCAGACTTGGCCTCCTGCTTGGAGCTCATGGATGGATATGTGACTCCCTGCTCACATGGCTTCACTTACCCCCACGCTACCGACGCTTCCTTCCTGCCTGGCACAGCACCAGCCCACATCTGCAATGCTAATCTATAATTCTGTTTAATTAATGACCATTACAGCAGCCGCTCTCTCACGCTGTCATGTGTGGGGACAGGAACTGTTAAAAGATGTTCTCCAACTGGATTTTTGACAGGCTTACCTGCAGGTGTACCAGGGCTTTTTTTCCTCCCCATCCGCCAGCTTTGTTTTTTAGGGTTCGAGCACCAAGGGTACCCTAGTGAAACCCATGGGTTTTTATTATACTTTCTTCATCTGCCGAAAAAAATGCATTTTTAGGCCCTAAAAATACTTCAAAATGTGCTGATGTTTGCACACACATCAGGACCTGCGAATAATGTGATATTTGAGGGGAATGGCTCAATAGCGCCCCCCACAATATTATGAAAATTCAGCCTCCAAACCACGTTTCACCTACAGCTGCGAAATTCGGTACGCATACGGAACTCGTCAGGGCAAACAAAAAAAGCCTCTTACACAAAACCCAACAGGAAGTCAGCCTTCTTGAATTATGATTCATACCATAATTTCCGGACTATAAGCCGTTACTTTTTTCACACACTTTGAACCCTGTGGCTTATTCAATGATGCGGCTGATTTTTAGATTTTTATGGCCAAGCTTCATGTCACCAGTATGTTTAGCTTCGTCACATCAGACCAATGAAATTACCAAACAGGTCACAGTGGGCCAATGAAACTGGCTCCATCTGCCTCAAACTTTACATGCGTGACCAGAGTCCGGCCTTCATCAGATACATAGGCCGAAATACACTCTCAGTCGCAGCACCACCTGGTGGAGATGCTTGGATTCGCTGACCAGCAAGGATGCGAGGACCCGACCGATGCTGCTTGTAGCTTGAAAATTTCGATCGCAATCAAAGCCCAGAGTTTCCTTCATAACGGTTTCTACTTCAGCCAGCCTCCGAGTTGTCACACAGTCTGTCAGAGCAGCCGTTCCCAGAGGCCGCCCATGAAATGTACATTGCCGTTTTCTGTTAAAGGACTAAAAGCCTGGTAGATTTGTCGAGAGAGCATGATGCCTTTCATGCCCCACTGATGTGTAACTGAGTGACCTCATGTGAAACCCTCCCTGCTCCCATTTTTTCCGTCTTTTTTTCTCCCCATCTCACTTTATCCAACCGTTTCATTTCCTTCCTCTTCTTCTGCAGCTGTATTTTTTCCCCAAATCAACCAAAAAGAAGTTCCCACCAGACCCTGTCAGAATCTGCTTATTTTTTCTACGATAACTTAAATAAAGTAAATTAGATTCATTTTGTAAGTTACAAGCCCTTGAAATTTGCATTATTTGCATTTTTTCCTGCATTTTTTTTAAGCCACAGGACAGAACACAGACACATAAAATACTATAAAATGAAAAACACACTTCACTTTGTTGAAAACTGCAACCAAATTAGTTTTACATCCACTCCAAGTGTCACAATATAATTTCTAGGGCTGGGACTTTGACTCGTTAATTTCGATTAACTAAATACAGCGAAAATAACACGTTAAAAATAATAACACAATTAATTGCACCCTCCGCAGTTCCCTCATTTCTGGCACACCGGTAACTCTGATGAACACTCCAGCCCAGTAGGTGGCGGTAGTGAACCTAAAGTCTGTCTGTAGCCGTGAAGAAGAAGCACAGGAAGCACTGAGTGAAGTCAGGCACTGGTGAAAAATGAAGGAAGACAAGATTGAGCTTGTTGGACAGAAAGTTTTCTTTTAAACATCTTCCTGATGGCAGCTTGGATAAAAGCCTGGTTGTGTGCAAATTGTACAACAAAGAGTTTTCTGATCACTGCGTTACTTCAAGCCGACGGTATCACCTCAATGTAAAACATGTTGCTGTTAGCACCAGAGCTAACGTTAGCTACGAGTCATGCTAACGGTGTAGCCATCCCATAATAGAACACTTTTCTAGACAGTGCTTGAGTTTACAGAAAGTCTTAAAATGTTGAATAAAATCGCTATAATTGCACTTAGATTTGCAATAATCTGTGAATGTAGCAGACAGATGAAAAATGCAGATAAATAGAAATGAAACATTTTTGTGGTTTAAGTTTTTACTCCGTCGAGGCTCTGCCTCCTTGGAGGAGGAATAACCTAAACAACAAAAATATCTCTTTTAGTAACTTAATTCTAAACTTTTTGTTTATAAAAAAATTACATAAATAAAAATTGATATTCCTATAAAAAGAACCATCAAAATTACACCATTTATCAGACCCAGAAAAGATGAAAACAGAATGAATCTCTGAATTTTCAACTTTCTGAAGCTCCTTGAACTACGTATGCTGATTTTATGTGCCATACAGTGGAAAAAACAACTAAATTCAGGCTTTAAGTCATCAAAATCACTTTTTTCTATATGTCCCATTTTCCTTTTTTAAAATAAATTTTAAATTATAAACACGTACATGTCTATTCATTGATTCAACTGTCAACCACAATTTTATTTGAATTGAAAAACTTCACTTATTGTGTCAAATATTGCTATTTGACAAAACTGCAATTAATTGAGATTAATTCATTACAAAGAGTGTAATTAATTAGATTATTTTTTTAATTGCATCCCACCACTAATAATTACTAAAACTTGTTTTGTTTTTCCTGTTACCAACTTTAAGCATCAATATTAAGGGATGTATCATAATATGTCTACAGCCTAATTTTTTTTGTGTGCTATAACCAGTTTATTTAATGAAGCCATGCAAAATTTAACCTTCAAACTATGTACACTTTGCAAGTTACAGGCCCTTGAATTTGAGTAAAATTTGCATAATTTGCCTTGTTTTTTATAGCATTTCCGCGCCGGTGTAGGAATTAGACGCTTTAAATTTTCAGGGCACAAAAAAACATTTATGAATTCTGTTAAAAACTGTCCACAACAATTTTGACCTACTCCTATACTTTAAGGGCTTGTATCTGGGAAATTTGAGAGTATAAAGGTAAAATGTTGCCTGCTTTCATTAAATATACTGAAGCCGATTCTGAGGGGTTTCAGGTTGATTTATTTCTCCTAATGAATACCAATATTGTCTTCCTTTCTTCTTCTCCAGCGGCCACAACCAGAGGATGGAGTTTCTGGGCGACTCGATCATGCAGCTGGTGGCCACGGAGTATCTCTTCATCCACTTCCCTGATCACCATGAAGGACATTTAACAGTGAGGTCAAACCTCTTATCGCACACAAACTCTTCACAGACTGAAAAAAAACACTTTTCACTTTTCACATCTTCACCTGCGTTTTGTCTTTAGTCTGTGTTCTGAAACTGCTGGTCTTTGCTTTTTTTTCTTACCTGAAAAGAAGTTGCAGGTGTGCTTTTATGTGCACATATGTGTTGTTTCTTTTCCTTCCTATCACTCTGCGAATCTCCAGGTGCCATCCAGATTTTCACCCCCTTTCCTTCTTTCGCTTGTTTCCGACAAAATAACTCTCTTCCACTCCTCGCCTCACACTGTGCCTGTATGTTTACTGTACTCCTTGTGATGGGTATTGTCATGAGACAAAATTGTTCACTGGTTTTCAATAACACATCATTGTTGGCACTTTTTTTTTCTTAGCCGGAGCTGTCAAGCGTCTGAAAAATAAAGTTGCGCGAGAGATCGTGTGCTAAACTCGCACGGCTTGCAACACACAGGTACAAAGCAAACGATCACACATTGAACGCGCAAGTCCATTTTCTGACAGCGTCAAACGGCATTACAACTCCCTCAACTCGAGCGTCAGCACTTCTCTTCAGAAGGCCGACCGCTCGAGGCTTGGAGGGATTGAACCGGACTCAAACCCAAGAAGAACCTCTGCGGTTAGATATTCATTTATAGATATTTTCTGCCATGACGTCACCTGTGTGAAAGCTTCCAGCGAGCTTTTTCGTTCGTCGGACTGAAAGCTCCGACAAATACCCAAGAGTCGAGATGAGGCCACATCTGAAATGGATTTCAAATCTGGGGAAAAAAAAGAAAAAAAAAAGTGCTTATTCAACTGGTGTTAGAGTGTGTTTGTGTGGCTGCGATTGTGATTGCGTGTGTGCTGCTAAGGAGGGCATATCACAGCAAGACATTCAGACAGTCATATTGCATTCCATTTGCTCTTTTTCCACATCTCACAGCTATATTTAACATGTTTGTGTTTTTCCTTTTAGAGACTTAAATGTACCTCAGCCAGTCGAACATGTTGTCATCTGCTCGGCTCCGATGCAATATTTAACAGAAGCAATCTCCCTGAAACATTTACTCCGCATATGTCTTAGATGAATTATTACGTTTTTGTGTCTTTTCTTTTTCTGTACACTTCCATGCAGGTAAAGTCTGTTTGTTTTTCCCGCAGCTCCTCCGCAGCTCGTTGGTGAACAACCGGACACAGGCCAAGGTGGCCGAGGAGTTGGGGATGCAGGACTTCGCCATCACCAACGACAAAACCAAGCGGCCGGTCGCCCTGCGGACCAAGACGCTGGCCGACCTGCTGGAGTGTATGTCCTGCAGCTATTTGGTTCATTTCCAGAAATGTAAAACCGATAGACCCGCAATCTTTACAGACCTCTAGTAGACCCCCATTCAACCTCTCTTCTCGTATGTCTCGGCAGAATGTGCAGTTTAAGACGGCAGCATAAAGTGCCGTTATTGATTTCTTTGTTCCCTTTGTGTTAGATGTCAAAGACAGTCACTTTTCTTCTGAAGACACTGCAAGATGCTCCCTATGTGCTTAGTATGACTAGAGTAGTCATTGATGTTTTTTTTTATTATTATTATTTTTTTTTTTGTAATCCCACCAGCTCCAGCTGCCACAATCTCCCACGGTTAATAAGCTATTAATAACCTTGTGGTTTTCTCCAGGCTTAATAGAATTTCTTAGAACAGGACCTCCGAAGTGTGTTTTTCACATTTGGCAGCTGAAGAAAAAAATAATCAATTACCCAATTGTTATTTTTATCGGCCCCAATTTAGACAGACAGAAAGACTTTTGGGTATTCAGGATATTAGAAATGAGAGTTGGTGAGTTTCCACTAGCTGCTAAATGTGACATTTTCATCCGTTTTTTTTAATACACCAGTCGCTTCAAGGTAGTAAGTCTCATAACTGCAGCCAAAAAAACATCAAATTGATGAAAATACAGCTAGTTTATGTTCTTTATTAGTCTCTTTCTTGATTAAACAATGGGAATTAGTTTGTTTAGAGTGATCAAAGAAGTAAAAGACTAGTTTGCTCTGGAGGCAACAGCTGACTGACATTTTAAAGCTGTTTTAGTTTGTAAACACTTTCTTATCTGCCAGTGCCATATTCTAAATGTTAGACCATCTGACAATAAGACTAGTAAAGATTCAGTTTAATAATTGAAGAAAAACCATCTGGTACTTACTTCAAAGTTTAGGTTGGTTAGTCTGACTTGAGAGCCTCGACTATTATCACAAACAACATGGAAATATGAATTAAAATCATAATAATTCATAACTGGCTAGTGGGCTTAGTCCTATTGTTTGACTAGATGTGAATTAAGGGGTTCTGTTTTTGTAATACACTAACAAAGTCTGATTCAGCTCGATTATATTAAGTGATTTAGAAATCTTATTGCCTATTTCTCCAAGAAAAATTACATTTTTTTGTTTTTTTTTCCTGCTGTCTAGCTACATTTAGTAAGTTTTTATCTACAATATTCTAACCTGTTTATCATAATTTAGTCGTATTTGACTGTACATGTGCAGCAGCATTGGCAATAGGAACTTGTTTTCTGGTTCTGTCCACGTTTTAACTCACTGTGGGCTCATTTTTCACTGCAACGACTAGAAGTAGAGACACCTTAAAAATGTCTGTTTTTGTACTATAAGTATTTAAAAAGCCATTAATCATGAAAACTAAGAACCAAAAGTTGAATTTCTTGGATTATTTATTTTTAAAGATTAAATGTCACACATGAAAACTGCAAAAAAATAAGAATATAGCAATACACTCTTTATATATTTTAACATTGCAACTAAACACAGATAAATACATTTTTTTACCCACTTGCACAACTTCTAAAGTCCATATTAAGCCAACAGGGGGGAGCAAACAGAAACACAGGCACAGCAGTGGCAACAAAACAAAGAATAAACCATTCCAGATTGGTAGACTCAGAACAAAAAAACTGGGAAAAACAACGAAAGAAAAGAAGTGCTAATGCGTTCCAGGTCAGCATTCGGTAGACACAAATCACAAAACAACACGGCGCTTCATATCATTTGCCTTTCAAATGATCCCTGAAAGTTTCGGGCCGGAGCAGGGTTGATGACACGAGGGGAGGACGAAGGGGCGACGCTGGAAATGAGTGCAGCTCTTCTGTATATGAGCCGTCGTGCCCCGAAGCTACAGCAGAACCTCGCTGGCCTCCTGAAATATTACCTATTATTCTTCTCCCGTGTCCCACCGTCTTAGTCACAGCCAATGCAAGCGAATAGCAAAGGGAAAAAAAAACAGACGAGATGAAGATGACACCTACTGCTTACATTTCAAATCTCTTATTTTTTTTGACCGTCAGTTACTCTCAATTCAGCTTGACATACACTTTTATCTTATATGTGACATAGAGGTTTCCTTGAACTCTGTGTGGCCCTTGCTATACCAATTTCCAGTTTGATGGAAAAAGGCAGGCGACTGCATCTTTCCCAGTTGTTTATGTTAACGCCACCGTGGCCTTCCACAGCTGGGGTCCGTCTCCTAGTCTTTGTTAATGCTACTTCAAAAGCAACTCTTGAACAGACCTTTCTCTTTTGTGTGTCGCTTTATGTTTACTCTCTTTTTTTTCCCCTCTTTCTTTTGGCAGCTTTCATCGCTGCTCTCTACATTGACAAGGATCTGGAGTTTGTGCACACCTTCATGAATGTCTGCTTTTTCCCCCGGCTGAAGGTGAGCCCTTATTGATAGCAGCTCGCCGCTCTCACCTGATCAATGAGCTGCTGAGCTGGGATGTGGGGGGGAACCTGAGAAAGAACTAAGGATTTGACGGGGAGTGGAGCTAATGGCTGTGCCCTAATGGCGCCGGCCGTCGATGCAAGGCCTGAAGTGGTTCTTGGCTCTTGAATGCCTCTCACAATGGCAGCTCGGGCCGCTATTTTAGTCATCTTTAATGGCGATCGCAACGGTGTCGGGATGCATGTATTGGGCTGTTAATGTTGGTCATCAGTGTTTTTCTATTGATCCGAGAAGTGCTGTTGATGGCAGCCACTCCTGGAGCTGAATAAGTCGAGGAGGCTTCGCCGGTCAGACGTGGATAAGAAAAGACAGGCGTTTTATCCGGCGACCAAATCCAAATTTAGCCCACTTTCCTGCTAATACAGCCGCCGTAGTAGAAGATGCGAACTATCAAACACACTCTGGTACCTAAACGGGCATGCACACACACTCATGTACCCACACAGCGCAGACCTCTCCTTGTGAAGCTGCTGCAGTGGTCTGATATGCCATGCTAATTGCTGTCTTGGTGTGCCTCTCCAGGGAGAATTCCCAGCTCTAGAGGAGCTGAGCTTTGCGTCATGGTCGCTGCAAGAGAGCACCTCATTTCCACTTCCAAGAGAAAAAGTTGTGAAACAGCCAGCACGTCTCCTTACATAGCCTTCTGGAAACCACAGTGTTGCACACTGTGCTGCTTCATCCAATTTGGATGGAAATAGAGAGGCAAAACCAGGGACATAAATGCGCCTTTTCCTTATGTTTGCATCTTTTTTTTTTCTTTGCTGCAGTGCGTGATTATGCATATACAGGGAGTTTTCACGAGTGTGAATGCATCTGTGGAAATGGCTTGTACTCGAGGTGGGCTATAAGCTACGCTCTTTTTCAAAACAGCCAAATTTCTCTGCTTTAGGCTAAAGGAGTGTGGATGCCCCCCAGAGAGAGGAAAAGTGGGAAAGAAAAAAGGGGAAGTACAGCACGGAAGCAAGAGCAGTAGCGATGGAGGGTTGGGGGGCAGCAAAGCAGGAGAGAGTAGGGTAGCGCGAGCAACAGAAGCAGAGGCACTCTCTGTAGAAAATTAATAGGAGCAGACAGTTCTGGATTCAAAGTCTGCCTTTTTATGACAAGGCTGCTTCCCTGTTAATGGAAGGGCTTTTAGAAGTCCCCCTTGGATAAGAGAAATGTATCAGGGCTGCACACCTGGGAGACTCCCAGACGCTCTTTATTTCTGGCCGGGGATTGGCTTTTGTCTTAAGTAGCCTGTGATTTGTACTCACCGCGAAGACACAGATGGAGAGCCAGTCAGAGAGGGAGAGAGCAAATAAGTCAGTCCAAAAGGAAGGGGGGGTTAAAAGCATGGAGATGGCAAGAATGAAATAAAAGCATGAGCGACTGGCGGAGAGAGCTGCGGCTGATTTCTATTCCTTGTGTTTCTGATTATTTGAAAGAAGTTAGCGGTGGAGGAGGAAGGAGTTTTGATTAGATGTGGGCTGTGTTTTGTGTTGCAGGAGTTCATCCTGAACCAGGACTGGAACGACCCCAAGTCTCAGCTGCAGCAGTGCTGTTTGACCTTGAGAACGGAGGGCAAGGAGCCTGATATCCCGCTCTACAAGTAAGACCCCAGAAAACACGGCGAGGCGCTCCGAAGTGGAGCTTTAGGAAGTAAAGCAATCACTTCATGTGCCCGGAGTGACATTTTGTTTAGAGCTGTATTAATCCTGATTGAATTTCTTGTGCCAGATATTGCTTAGATAGCAGAATTCCATAACAACACACAATATACAGCACAAAAATAAGCCAAAATAAGGCTAGAATAGAAAAGAAAGAAGTAACACTGGCAATAATAGTAATATGACATATGATATAGATGGATAGAAATACTGCAAATGGTTCCGTAAATTATTCTGAAAATCAGATGAGAAGATAAAATGACAAACACTTGACAACTGTAGGTATAGTGCTGCACTCCACCTTTTTCCCTCCTCAAAGTGTGGATAAGAAATACTCAAAATCTGAATAATACGTTGTTGTATTGATTGATTCACAGCTCAGACATTGAGTATGAATATATGACAAAGCTGGTAACCTTTGAGTGGCACAGTGGATTCAAATCCATTCTCCACTCAGCTCATGTTAACATCCTTTCTCTCATTCATGATGGTTTCTTTATTTGTGATGCAGAGAGGCATTACAGACCCTGTGGGCTACTTGTGCTTGCAAGACATAAAAGCTTATTTAGCTTCTCTTTTATAGTCTAGACTATCAGATAAGCTTGACCTCTACAACTTTTCTTTACAACTGATGATCTGAATGCACTTTCATTTGCTTGCAACAAGTGAATTGAATTATTCAGAGAACACACTAGCTCTGTTCATTCACCTTTGCTGCTCAATGCCATACTAATTACAACCTGCTGCGTCTGTGGTAATGTTTCAAACTACTTAGTTAGATATTTGCCTGATAATATTTTAAACTATTATAAAATTGGTATAATGTTTGATTGTTTGCTAAGTCGGGATGTAATTTTTAATCGATCGGTATTAGCGAGAAGCTAAGCCCGATGCCTCGTTAACAAGCCATAAAAACAGCTGTTTCATAATCAACTATGATGTAAAAATGCTGTCCGAGTTTGTCCTGACTTGATTTCACAGCTAAGTGCCGGTTGGAGGTCATTAAGCTTCAACACTTTGTCATGGTGCCCCTTTACTAGCTAAACTCCCCCAATGCTCCAAGGTTGCTACAGTATTGAACAGTCAGAGCTGCTACAGCTCACCTGCAATGCTTGAAGTGTATATTATCTGGGAAAATGGTATTGGGTATCTACCAGATGCTAAATTTTAAATGAACATAAAAATGCACTTGATCAGGACATCTTTAGTGGGCACTTATAGTTGACTCATTATGTAAAATACCACTTGGATTATTGGTGGGGCGACTGTGGTTTAGATGGTAGAACTGTTTTTTTACTAATGTCAAGGTTCGACCCCTGGCTTTGTCCTTGGCAAAACATTGAACCCCCAAATTGCTCAGTTTGTGTGTGAATGGGTGAACGAGGAACGCATCGTAAAGCGATTTGTTGCTAGGCAAGGTTAAAAATGCAGACCTCTTGAAATGCCATAGGTGCGTTCCGAAACATAAACAAACACCACTACACCTCTGATCATATTAATGCAAGAATATAAAACTATATTATCGCCATAAATCAGTTCTGTTTCATTAATTTCCTTATTCCCCACAGTGTCAACAGCTCTGATAGCAAAACTCCAGTATCTCTTCATCGACTTTAAGCTTCACTTTCAATAAAGTCTGCATCCCCTAGTATTTACATTTGGCTATTTCAACCACTAATCAATTGCTTTAATCTCTATTCCAAGTGTTTATCCACTCATTTTTACTGTTTAGCCATTTTTTATTAAATGTTTTGTAACATTTTATTCATTTCAATCAATAATCCATGGATTTTAGCTGTTTCTAGAAAGTTTATCACACACTGCTCACTCAATATGTGGATATATGTGTGTTTTATCCTTTTATACTCTATTAAATGCATTCTTTTACAGTTTTAGCTTAGAAGATTGGTGGCTCATATAGCCTAAGCATTTTCTAACTCCTATGAATCTGTACACTTGGGTTCACGCCAACGTGACCCAAATTCTGCAGTTCAGATGGGTCAGGCGTCACGTGTTCCAGCAATGTGCACCGAACACGATTCATGGGAGTTTTTTTTTCCCTCTTTGCCGTCGGGCCCCGAGCATTGTGAGTATCTGTGTACAGGTCTCTGTTGTTGTGATAAATAAACATACCCAAAGAGACCTCTTATTTGTCAAAAAGTCAAGGTGCAAGTGTCATTTGATAGAAGGCTTTTGAGAGCTGCCATGATGCAGTGTGTGTGTCGCCATGGAAACTGACAGTGTGTTCTCTGAGGAGGAAAAAAAAAACGGGGGTTGGTTGGAGGTGCAAGGGCGGTTGGAGACGGAGCAGCTCTGTGCACAATGAACTCCAGCTTTTAATCCTCTTTCCAGCTCTTCTTTTCGGTGTATTATTCCGTCTATCTGGCCAATGGATGCTGATTTTTTTTTTTCATTTTGACAACACAGCTCTTCTCCTGCAACAAAAACAAATAGAACTGCTCAGTAACCTGCATTTCAACATATGTATACATAAAGCTAACCTTTTTAGCTTCACCCTTGAGTCTAATTACTACTTTGCTTTGTCCTTGCTCTCCTCGCAAGGTCGATGCCCCAAGATCCGTTGACTTTTTGTTGTGTTGTCGCCATCCATGTGAAGGAAAAATGACTCTTTCTCTTTTTAAGGTCATAATGGCCTTTATACAAGCAGACGCTGTAGGAGAAAGATATGTCAGGACTCTCTGCCCTGGTTGAGGTTAGATATTGTCTATTTTGACGTGACTAAGCACACTAGTTGTCCCCATATTGGTCTGTAATCTAAATCTGACCTTCTCCCAACTACAATATATACCCCTAAAGATCAGAGAGAAGAACTAATGCTGCCATTGCTTGCATGTAGTGCTGCTCTGTCGGTTTCACTCAGCCTGATAGCAGTAAACATTACTAGCAACTGAAGTCATCTGAGTCTCCATTGTGTCTCTTTGTGTCCGCCTCGACATTGCTGAACTTCCACAACAGTCTAGATCTGACACGAGTCCAAGAATAGTGTGAGTCAGACAGAAAGAAGAGGCTAAGTGACCGATAGAGGCTGGAAAAGGGCAGCGAAAGACGAGGAAGGAAAGGAGTTAATGTACCGAAGCCCCCCTGCTAAAGGTTCCCCTGTGAATGTGTCCGCCTGATGACAGATCCACACCTTCAACCCCTTTGCGCCGACGCTTTACTGTACATCTCATCTGGGCTGGGGCACACCAGGGAGCAGGCACATTTCACGTTGTACAGAGAACAAGCTGAGTCAGTAAGTCGGAGCTTTGAGCCTGAGCCGAAGCTGCTCCGGCTTCTCACCTCCGATTCGTTTGTCGTGATAATTCCAAATGACACTCCTCTCCTCCTCTCCTGTTGAGATCCGGATCCTAAAACTACGCGAGTATCTTATTTGCTCTGCACATGCGACGCTTGTCTTCGTTTTGTAAGTGAGAGAAAGGCGGCTGAATTATTGATAAAGTGTCATAAGTGACCACATTGCATTAAAAATGGATCACTCTCCTGAAATAAGTAAATTGTCTGTGAATAATTTAGGCGACTCGCAGCTTGGGTCTGAAGATGTTTATGCTAATGTTAACATTTCAAACAACTGTCATGTACACGTGTCCCTGCAGAAATAAGTTGACAGCCTGCCTCTTCTCCTCCTTTTAAGCGAGGTGCATCTGTAAATTAGCTGAGTGATATTCTCCCGTCGTCCCCTCTCAGATTCCCCCTTGTTGTTTACCCTTCTAGCGCACCACCAAACACTTGTGGGTCGCTCAAAGACTATTGTCATTCTTTTATTTTCAGCAGCTCCTCTCCCCGACGTGTCATTTATTTATTTTTTATTTGCTACCAAACGCTTGGTGTCTTGAAGATGAGCGTGGGGAGTTTGGGAGGCTTTAAAAAAAGTTGTTTATACATCCCTCAGATGGCAGAACTCAACTCGCCGCTTAAGATGAATTACATTTGTTCCAATTGAAAACTTTTTTTTATTTCACCCCCTATTTAGTTTCTCTGAAGGGCAGCGTCCCTCTGTGTCCTTGTGCCTCTCTCTTGGGTATTTTTTATTGCTATTAAGTCTCAATTCTAAACCCCTTTTTTTTTCTACTCTTTGATTTTGCAGGACCCTGCAGACAGTCGGACCCTCGCACGCCCGAACTTACACCGTCGCCGTTTATTTCAAAGGCGAGCGAATCGGCTGTGGCAAAGGCCCAAGGTGAGTAAGACACTGCGATATAATAATAAGACCCCAACAAGACAAGGCGCTCTCCTTTTCAATGCACCACTAATGGGCTCGAGAATAATGGCTGCACTTTATTGATGGTGTTTATTATGGCAATTAAGCTCTTGTTGGCCTATTCTATCGGGAGAGACATTATGCAGAATGAAAATGAATCGATTCATTATTGATTTGACATAAATTGTGTTATGGAAATATCACTTGTGTTTGTGTGTGTGTGCGCAAGCGAAGAAGACGAGGCGACACTGCAACCAACCTGTGTGCGTTTTTTTTAAAGTAAAGAATCTCTATGCGATGGGGCCTTTTCAGGGTTGGAGAGGTTGGCGATAAAGCTGCGGCTGAGCCTGCGAAAAATGAAACCTAAATCCATCAAACATCTTCCCCTCCACATGTGGAAATCCCCCCTCCACGACCCCCTCACTTGAAAGCGCTCTCTCTTGCTCTAAGCTGGCGATAAGTTTGTCCCTTTTCTGCGGGATCTTTGACAGCTTACTGTTTTTATATTTACATGACTTAAGCTCCCAGCCGCCACCTCCGCTGCTGGGCTATGATCACACGTAATATATACGGTGAAGGACGCTGTAAACAGTGCCCAGCGCCGAGCCGCCAATAGGCTTACCTTTTTCAAATGTGTGCACTGTGTTACCTGGGATTGTTCAGTGAAAAGGGGGCTCTTTCAAAACAAATAGAATGCACTTTTGATAATCCTCTCAATATTGGGACATTTTGAATATGCTAAACACCTTCTTTCTCTGTCTCCTTTTCTTTAAAAAAATCAAATCTAGCATCCAACAGGCAGAAATGGGAGCCGCGATGGATGCGCTGGAGAAATGTAAGTGCGACACAAACCCCTCCCCATCCACACACTTTAAGCCTTTCACACGCTTTGCCTTAGTGTTGAATATTAGCTTACAGTATGCAAGATGGCTGGCAGAGAGCCGTGGCCTGACCATCCGGTTGGCTGCGACATACAGAACATTAGGCCGTTTGAAGTGTTCGCCCAGAGCTCGGGCAGGACGCCGAGCCAGAGATGGAGAACCAATAAAACAAGGGGGAAGCCGAGTATCCTCAACCATGTCGATCGTCCTGGAAGTTTGTGTCGAGAGCAAAGTTTGTTGTTTTTTGTTTCTGTTGTGTTTTCAAGAGTGAGGTTTCGCACTTCTGATCCACTCTTCAGATTTGAAGGAGTGCGATGGTGATGTGTCCCTCGATGCGCTGCTTCACTTCTGGGCTGTTTTTCATCTCGTCATTGTCTTTTCATCAACCACCACTTAAGGAAAATAGATAGTTTGTGGTGGTGTTTTGTTTTTTTTTCTCTGATAGCCGTTTATAACATCTCGTTCGCTGCCAAGTAAAAACACAATTACAGAGCTCTCACATCCACTAGCAGCTCCCATCATCTCCCCTCTATGCTCTTTGTTATGCATATGTATGTGGATGCATAGGCATTGAGTGCATAAAGAGTTCGGTAGAGGGATTTTTGGGCCAGATTCTGTTGCATTAAGAGATTTTTTGACTTTTTTAACCAGATAAATGACCTAAATGATAAACAAACACTCAGAATTCAAATGTGTTGGTTCACTTAATGTTTAATTCCAAACGGTTTGTGGTTGTGTTTGACATTTTTACTCATTGTTGGATAATTTTTCACCACAAAATATAGTCTTGCACGCCTATAGAAACAGCACAATCGTGGCTAAATGGAGAGAGAACTCAAAAATGTTTTAAGTGCATTATGACAAACTTATAACATAAATTATATAAAAAGAACAGCAAAAGTTGAATTTCTTTGATTACTTATTCAACAAAAGCCTGGAAGCAACATGCACAGTGGAAGAAAAGTGACTTTACATACTTGATATTTCACTGCTTTTGTTTTGATTTTTTCTATACTTCTTTCCTATTTGCTCTGTTTACACACTGCCTGCAGTTCAACAGAGTTCAACAAAAAAGCTCCACACTGCGGTGATTTACTTCTTCAGTCTGAGTATTTTTTTTTAAAGAAAACAAAGTCTAAATTCTCTGATTCCAGCCTTTTAAATTTGAAGAATTTCTCATTTCTTTCCTCCCCTATGACAGTAAACTTTGTTTTGACTATAAAAGTTTGTTTTGTGGCACTTATCCAGGCTGTTTCTCTTAACTAGATCCTTTCTTATATCTACTCTCAGATGTCTGTCGCTTTGGATAAAAGCTAAATGAAATTATAGAATTGTAAATTGTAAACTGAATATCTTTGGGTTTCTGGACAAAATATGACATTAGAAGGCATCATATTGGGATTTTTTCCCTCAACCTTCACTAGATAATATCTATTTTTTTATGCACTTATGTCTCGTTCGCTGCCAAGTGAAAATACAATTACAGGACTCTCACATCCACAAGCAGCTTCCATCATCTCCCTTTTTGCTCCTTTTTATGCATATGTATGTGGATGCATAATATGCAGGGAATTTTGGACCGCGTTCACTCGCATTAATCACATGTAACATTCGTTCTTTACTCGCCTAATTAGCTGGAGGTGAGCAGAAATGGCTTCGCTGGATCGGGCCTGCAGAACTAGCGGAGGGGCATCGAGGTCGAACTTTGATTTCATTTGGCTCCTAAATGAGGCCTCCAGCCACTTGTGATTGATACTGTTTGCGCGGCCAGGCTTTAGCTTTTTATGAAGCATTAGTGTTGGGTGTTATTATTTAAAGCCTCCCTCCTTATCAGAGGGCGTAGTTCAGTGCTCACACTCTCTCTCCAGTGTCTTCCTCCCTGCCTTCCTTCCTCTCGTTTCCTCTCCCCAGTGTACACCTCTGTCACCGTGATTGATAGATGCTCATTGCTAGTAAATGAACATTTCCCCCCTCATAAATTGCTGTTTCATGTGACTAGATTAGCAATGCCTTTTAAAAGGTCAGTTAATTTAAAAAGCGTCTCGTCGAGTCCTCCTTCCTTTGCTGCAGAATGCCTCCAGTTCCACGGCAGCTTTGTTTGACTTTGCATTGTCACTTAATTCAAAACCACCACTTTGTGAGTCACCTGTCGGCTCTGAGTACTCTTTACTTCCACCCAAGGTGAGTTTTACTGCTTTAAAAAAAGTGTGTTTCACAACAGAATACCTACACAGTTAGAGCTGCATGTAATCAGCATTGATAATCAGTCTTATGATGGATTCCAGCTTGTTAAATCTGAATATTTGTGAGTTTTTTTTTTCCTGTAGATGATCAGTTAAATAGTTCTCAACTAGTAAACTGATCACTACCTATTTTGCAGACAAAATAATGAGTATTTTTTCTCTGATTTCAGCATCTTAAAATTAAATATTTTCTGCCTTCTTTCCTCCTCTATGAGAGTAAACTGAATGTCTTTGGGTTTTGGACAAAACGGGAGATTTGAAGACATTATATTAGGCTTTTGATAGACTGATAGACAATTTTTAATAATTTTCTGAATTTTTTTTACACCAGACAACTCCTCCATTAATTGAGAAAATAGTTAAAGCAGCCACTGATTTCTTATTTGACAACTATTAAAATAGTTGCCCATTGTCTTTAATTGACTCCAGTGTGTTAAATGTGAATATTTTCCGGTTTCTTTCCTCTAGACTAAAACTGCCACGATTAATAGATTAATTTTCAACTATTAAACTCATTTTAATGATATATTAATCAGTCAGAGAGTGTTTTTACTGGGAAAAAATGTTTAAATTCTCTGATTCTTGCTTCTTAAAATTTTGTATTTTCTGGTTTCTTTCTTCCTTGATGGTAAACTGAATATTTTTGAATTTTGGACCATTTGAGGACACCACATTGGGGTTTTGAAACATAGTTTCTAACCATTTTTTTGACATTTTATACACCAAACTCATCAATTAATGGAGGAAATAATCAACAAGGGAAAAGTCTTGGTTATAAGGCAGATTAAAAGTCTAAATTCTCAGTTTCCATCCTCTCAGAACTTAATATTTTCTGCATATTTTTCTGTATATTCTTAATATTATCTTTACCTCTATAACAGTAAACTGTATATTTTTGAGTTTTGGACGAAATACAACATTTGAGGACATCATACTGAATTTATGAAACACTGATTGAGAGTTTCTAACCATTTTTGGACATTTTATACACCAAACACATCAACTAATGGAGGAAATAAGCAACAATGCAAAAATAAGAAAAGTCTTTAGCCTTGGTTATGAGCTCTGACGTAGATTAAACAGTTACTAATATCATTAAAAGAAAAATAATAATTCAGTTGTAACTATCTGAAAAGTCCAAACCAATGAATTTTTGTAGCTCTGATCTGTTCCATGTTTTATGAAATGAGGCCTCATTATTTAGAGGTCATATTTTTTAATGAAACACGTTCGACCCGACGTTTTTTTTCTTATTCATCGTTTGCCGTTGAAGCCTAAATTAATCACTTTTGGTTTCGCCGAAAAAATGCAGTTGTTATTCCGTTACTGAGCTAAAAATGCGAGGTCAGTCAACGGGGTTCAAACGCGCCTCTGAAGGATCCTCATGGCTCCTGACCGTGAGCTTATATAATGAAACTCAAGCTGCACAAACCGCCTGATGCATCGAGACTCCTGCGTTGTCTCTCGTGTGATTGTCAAGGGCCTCGCTTCATTTGCTCACATAGCAAGACTAATCAAGGACATTAGCCCCGGTGTCATGTAATTCGTCATTGATTGTCTTATTGGGCTTCGCTGCAGTGGCGTCTACACCATTACTTCTTCTCTTGTACGACAGTTTCTACCTTGTGTTGGATCGAAAACGCTGCCGCCGCCACCCTGCAACGTGTCAGGATTCATTTCCATGTTTTATTTAAAGCCTCCTCGAATATCAGCGAGCACTTTGAGCAGGATTGAACTTTTTATTTATTTATTTTTGTTTCAGCCGGCATAGCCTTTTCCTGGCTGACAGAATCCGGCGGTGTCGGAGAGGTGAGAGACACGGCGGCATTCAGTCAGACAGCTCAGAGCTCATTAAAGAGACGGGGCCCAGTATTTGGTGTGTGTGCTTGTCTGTAGCCGATCCACTGGTGGCTCGGCTGATTCACATTTCATTATTTGATGGCCCCCACGTTTTGACAGTCTCCTGCCTGTATCCGTCAAGGCAGAATTAAATGTTAACCAAGGCCCGGGCCGGGGGAGAAACATGAGTGCAAACAAATCGAGCCGAGAGCAGCCAGGTAGCGGAGTCGAAACGAGAAGGGAAGGAAAGGAAGGAGTCGGAAGTGCAGGAGTTTGAGGCCCTGAGGCTCCGTGCACCGCTAGGTCTAAGGCGACATCAAATATACATGGGAACGGCTTATCCATTTATCATTCATCCTTACAGATAGCACTGTGTCTGTTTAAAGTCTCTCTCCAAGATTCGACCCCCTCCCGTTGCCTCTTTTTCCAGCTTCCTTGCAGCTGCAAACAATGCAATATGTGTTGAAAAAGCCAAGGAGCCTCAATCTGGCGAGTAGCTCAAAGCTGTTTCTGGGTGTTTTCTGTTTCCTGTCATGTTTTTACTCACTGTGGGCTCATTTTTTACTGCAGTATGAAATCCTGCACCTCTATGGAAACGGCACAACCATGGCTAGAAGGTAGAGAGAACACAGACATGTCGCAAGTGCAGCATGGCAAGTTTATTCTGCCAAGTAGTATAAAAAAGGAATATTTTTTCTCTACATAGCCTGCAGTTCAGCTAAAAAAAAAAGTTCTTGAATTTTTGTCATGTGAGTGTTGATCACGGCCCAGTCACTACTAGCTTCACGGTTAAACTAAAAAGCACAGGATTTTAATTTTTTTTGCAGAATCAAGTTAGAACAAATGGTCTATTTTTGGTTAATTTGCATATAAAACATGTAGAATAAAGTGAATCAAACATAAAATTTGTTCTTTGCTCACCAAATGAGCACAAATATTCTGTTTAGACACAGCCTACAGTTCAATCCACAAAAATTCTTTGACTACTTATTTTAAAAAAGTTGAAAAAAATGTAATTAACATGTACAACAAAAGAAAAAGTGACCCTACATACTCAATATTTCACTACTTACATTTAGATTTTTTCCCATGTACAGCCTCTATTTAAAGTTCAGCTGAAAGTCTTGGAATTTTAGTTTTGTAATTGTTGGACGCAGCTGAGTCACTAATAACTTCACTGTTGAACCAAAAAGCACAGAATTTTTATTTTTCCGCAGATTCTGGACAGAACAAACAGCCAATTTTTGGCTAATTTTTACATGAAGCATGCAGAATAAAGTAACTGTGTCAGATTTATTGAAGTTTCCCGACCAAACTGCTCATCACAAACGAGTAATTCAAGATTCAAAAGTAGTTAAATGTAAAATTTGTTGTTTGCTCACCAAATTAGCTAAGCATGAGCACAAATACTCTGTTTAGACACTGCCTGTAGTTCAACCCAGAAATTTCCTTGATTACTTATGTAACAAATTTGAAAAAAATAGGAACTAACATGGTCAGTAAAAGAAACGTCGCTCTTACATTCTCTATATTTCACTACTTATGCTGTTTTTTTGGCAAATTGTAATGAGACATGCAGAATAAAATGACTATTTTAGATTTATTGAAGTTTTCTGGCCACAAATGAGTAATTCAAGAGTCAAGATTGTCATTTCTTGTGTATTTTCATGCTTTAA
>NW_026559376.1:0-26642 GCF_022539595.1 Amphiprion ocellaris | reverse complement strand
GAGAGATGGATGGATGGATGGATGGATGGATAGATAGGTAGGGAGGTAGATGGACCATAGATAGATGGATGGATAGGTAGATCCTGCAGTGGGGAAATTTTCAGTGTGGCAGTAGCAGATAGGAAAAAAAGTTAAAAAAAAAAAAAAAGCAGCACTCACAGATATAAATAGATGCTTTCTCCTTAGAGAAGAAATAGAAATGCTTGTAAAAAAAAAAAAACCCTGTGAAATTGCACATATTGACTTATTTACATTTTATTGCAGTTACTTCATGGGTGATCTGAACTACTGGGAGCAGGCTTGATTGAACACAGTCTGACTGCTGCAGGAAGGAAGGACCTCCTTCAAACATCGTGGGTGAAGCAGTCTGTCCCTGAAGGAGCTGCCGGTGATGGTCCTGTTTCCTGCAGGGGGTGGGAGATGTCCTCCATGATAGACAACAGCTTTGTCATCATTCTCCTGTCTACCACCAGCCCAGGACAGAGCTTGCTTTCTTAACCAGTTTCTTTAGTCTCTTCCTGTCTGCAGCCGTGATGCTGCTGCTCCAGCAGACCAGTCCATACAGGATGGCTGATACCACCACACAACCATAAAAGGTCCTCAGAATTGCTCCCTGCACCCCGAAGGACCTCAGTTTCCTGAGCAGGTGAAGTCTGTTCTGACCTTTCTTACACCGTGCGTTGGTGTTCTATCTCTAGACATGTTTGAATGTCTTCATCAATAAATGCTCAAACATATGTTGAGTGTCAGCTCAGCTCTTTGTTCCATACATGTAAATGTTCCTATGTGATTGGTGTCTTGCAGTCAGAGTGTAAAGAATTGAAGCTGTCAGAGGCTTTCTGTGGTGAAGAGGCTGCAGGACATCAGCTGCTCCAACAGGTGAAGCCTTTGTTCTTTGGCTCCAACCAGAAGCAGCAATAAATCAGCATGAGCTGCAGCTTATCCACCTCATAGAGTGTATAATAAAGAAACCAAGAGGTTTTAGTTGATAGCTGTCGCTAGCAGTGTGTTGTTCAGGTTGTGAGGAGAAGTAAAAAGCTTACAGCACCTGGTATTCCCAGGTAGTCTCCCATCCAAATACTAACCAGGCCCAACCCTGCTTAGCTTTGCAGATCAGATGAGATTGGGTGTATTCAGTCTCAGAAACAAACCTCACATGATTCAGATCTCCACTCACACCTTTTATTTGTCGTTTGGTTGCGCCAGTACAAATTGATAGCATCATTTAAGCAAAGTTAGAGCAATATCTTGTAGGACAGGTGGTGTAGAGGTAAGTTTTTTGCCTCCCCGGTACCTTAGTACCTTTATTATCTTCACTTCCTTAATACTTTTGTGTACCATCATTTACGAAAACTAACAGCTACACCCAGTAGGAAGGATAGTGCAGTGGTAAGTTATCTGCCTCTCATCCAGGAGGTCCTTGGTTGGAATCCAGCTCAAGGCTCTTTTTACACTTTGGCTGCATGACAACCTCTTGCAACCATCATTACAACAAACTCCACCAGGGACCTTGTGTGACAGATAGCTCACACAGAGGGTGTGTGTCTGTCATGTGGACGGTCACGGTTCGAATCCCCGCTGTGGTGTGGAGTGTCACTGGACTGGACTGGACTTCAAGGATGGGTACTGGAAAAAAGGAAAACCAGGAGATTTACCCATAAGGAAGGCACGAAGGCACGAAGGCACGAAGGCACGAAGGCACGAAGGCACGAAGGCACGAAGGCACGAAGGCACGAAGGCACGAAGGCACGAAGGCACGAAGGCACGAAGGCACGAAGGCACGAAGGCACGAAGGCACGAAGGCACGAAGGCACGAAGGCACGAAGGCACGAAGGCACGAAGGCACGAAGGCACGAAGGCACGAAGGCACCTGTCTTTCAAGAAGATTTTTGGCAAATTTTGCCCAAATGTAAAAAAAAAAGCTTGAGCAGGGTGGGGGATCGAACCTGCACTCTCCAGGTTCCAAACCACTACCTCTGGACTACCAGTCCTACATACCCAAATACAGGCTTTTCTTCTATTTGTCAAGGCGGTGACATCAACACTGAAAGGAAAAAAAACCAATCCACAAAATTAAAAAAAGAAGATAATCTACCTACAACTTTTAAAGAACACGCTAAAAAACACAATACTAAAAAGTCACACTCTTCTCCTCATCACTCATTTTTACATTTTAACACAATTTCAAAGCCACACAAATCACATTCTTCATGTCAAATCACTTCTCTTCACTACAAATGGGAGAGAACAGCAAACAAATAAAATACAACTTATGGCTTAAATATCTTCAAAATCTCTTTGCTATTCCTCTACATTCAAATTCCTCAACACCACTCAACAATCACCTGCAGGATCTCTTACTTCTTTCTTAGCTCTGACAAAACATCTTCAAGACTCTGAGAAGACAACTCATTTTCAACACATTTGCTGCTTCGTCTAAGTGTCCACACACATCTCCAGTCATCCACAGGCCTCACCACTGATCAGCTGCACAAACTCACTTGTTGATCACTTGTTTATTCTTAGCATTTGGATTTCACTGACATTCCTGTCATGTAGAAAAATAGAAATATCTTTGCATTGATTCAGCTAAACTAACTGCAGACACTGAGAGGCGTAAAGTTCAACAAATGCTGTTTTTATTTACTTCACTGGTGACATCAGTAGATGCTTGCAGTGAAACCACCACTGCAAATATTTATGCATTTAAGTATTACAACTGAAAACTCCCTACAAACGTCCACTTCTAACACCACAAACATTGTCCAGAGGAAATGATATTAGCTGAACATAAAAACATGTAAAACAGCTCTGATGCTTTCATCCTGAGCTCCACTCAAACATTTCACTGTGCAGCAGCTCAGCAGTTTGTTTAAGAAAAGCATTTAGGTTCAATCTGTGAAGCCCAAAACCCACCAGCTTTGAAAAATGACACCATTTACCAGAGTCACAAACTGTAAAAACAGAAGGAATTGTTGGATTTTCTATGTGAATGTGTCGCCTCTCTAGTTAACTCACCCGGTTACGTCTCCATCCTGACGCTGCTCTGCTGGACCGGAGCTTCTGGACCAGCCGGGTGGACCTTCCTTCACAGATCTTCCCGGTGGGAGTGATTCTGAGTCGGCCTTGGTTGACTGCAAACTCCTTAAAATGGACACATGAGAGGAAATCGTGGACAAATCGATACAACAGCTTGTTCGGTTTGTCCTGTTCTTAAATGGGTAGAAAACTGTTGAGAGCTCTCAGTTCAATTCAATTTTCAATTCAATTTTATTTATATAGCGCCAATTACAGTCAAATTGTCTCGAGACGCTTTACAGAACCCATATGCCTGACCCCCAGAGCAAGCCAAAAGGCGACAGTGGCAAGGAAAACACCCTTTTAACAGGGAAAAAAACCTCGAGCAGAACCCGGCTCTAATGTGGGGGGAACCATCTGCCTGCTGGCCGGGCGGGTTGAGAGGGACAGAAGAGGTAGAAAGGTAGAGATAGAGGGGTAGCGGTAGAGATAGAGGGGTAGAGATAGAGAGGTGGGGGGTGGGACACAAGGACCATAAAACACAGCCACACATCTGAAGCATCCAGGATCCAGCTCTGGGACCAGGGACACTTGGAGAAAGGACACAGAAAGAAACAGAGTGAATGTAATGCAATAATGGTATATGTAGTAAATACATAGGTAGTTAGAGAAGGGCTCAGTGCATCAAGAGAGGTTCCCCAGCAGCCTAGGCCTATAGCAGCATAACTAGGGGCAGAACTAAGGGACGTCAAGAGGGGAAGTCAGTTGTGCAAATGAAAACACAAGCATACCCCGTCAGGGTCCCCCAGTCAGCCCTAACTATAAGCTTTGTCGAAAAGGAAGGTTTTAAGCCTGGTCTTAAAAATAGAGAGGGTGTCCGCCTCCCGAACCCAAACTGGGAGCTGGTTCCACAGGAGAGGCGCCTGATAACTGAAGGCTCTGCCTCCCATTCTACTTTTAGAGATTCTAGGAACAACAAGTAAGCCTGCAGTCTGAGAGTGAAGAGTTCTGCTAGGATAATATGGTACTATCAGGTCTTTAAGATATGATGGAAATTGGTTGTTAAGAGCTTTATATGTCAGAAGAAGGATTTTGAATTCTATTCTAGATTTAACAGGAAGCCAATGAAGAGAATCCAATATAGGAGAAATATGATCTCTCTTGCTAACTCCCGTCAGTACTCTGGCTGCAGCATTTTGGATCAGCTGTAGATGTTTCAGAGAGCTATTGGGACAACCTGATAATAAGGAATTACAGTAGTCAAGCCTAGAAGTAACAAATGCATGGACTAGTTTTTCTGCATCACTCTGAGACAGGATGTTCCTGATTTTCACAATATTTCTCAGGTGGAAAAAGGAAGTCCTACAGATTTGTTTTATGTGCGAGTTAAAGGACATGTCCTGGTCAAAGATAACACCGAGGTTCCTCACAGTAGTACTGGAGGCCAATGTAATGCCATCCAGAGTAGCTATATGCTTTGAAAACAATTCTCTAAGATGTTTGGGGCCAAATACAATGACTTCAGTCTTGTCTGAATTTAGTAGTAAGAAATTATAGGTCATCCAGGTCTTTATGTCCTTAAGACAATCTTGCAGTCTAGCTAGCTGATTAGTTTCATTTGGCTTCATAGATAAATACAATTGAGTGTCGTCAGCATAACAATGGAAATTAATACAGTGCTTCCTAATAATGTTGCCTAAGGGAAGCATGTATAATGTGAACAGTATTGGTCCTAAGACAGAACCCTGAGGAACTCCATGATTAACCCTAGTATGCTCAGAAGAGTCATTGTTGACATGCACAAACTGGAACCTGTCTGATAAGTAGGATTTAAACCAGTCCAGTGCTGTCCCTTTAATGCCAATAGAATGTTCTAGTCGCTGTAATAAAAGTTTGTGGTCGATTGTATCGAGTGCTGCACTAAGGTCCAATAAAATAAGTATAGAGACCAGTCCATTATCTGACGCTATGAGAAGGTCATTAGTAACTTTCACCAGAGCTGTTTCTGTGCTATGATGCACTCTGAAGCCTGACTGAAACTCTTCAAACAAGCTATTCCTTTGTAAATGTTCACATAATTGATTTGCAACTGTTCTTTCCAGAATTTTGGAGAGAAATGGGAGGTTGGAAACTGGTCTATAGTTGGCTAAAACATCTGGATCTAGAGTGGGCTTTTTAAGTAAAGGTTTGATTACAGCAATCTTAAAAGCCTGTGGTACATAACCTGTTACTAGAGAGAGATTAATCAGATCTAACATTGAGGAATCAGCTCTGACAGAGTGTTGCTCTGACTCCATGTGTGACTGAGGCTGGAGTGAACAGAGCTGCTGCTGCTCAGATGCAGCTTCTTATTAGCACAACAACAGACGCTGCGTTCACTACGTCTGTGGGTGTGGAGCTGATAAAGAGGATCTTCACCACTGACCTGAGCTGCTGCCACACGGTGAGACGTCCAACAGAGTCACTGAGCAGCTGATGATGAAGAAGATGAAGGCTTCAGGAGGAGGTGGAGGAGGAGAAGCTGCAGGGCCACATGAGACACTGAAGAGACAAACCAGAAATGATTCACACACTAGACATGAAGAAAAGAAAACATCAGAGAGTGTAAAATACAAGAATGAGTCCTGAACATCACAGGCGTAACCCGTAGAGCTACATGAGCACACGTTCTGGTCTTGAAAACGTGTATTAATCCAATAGAAAGTCTAGGGGTAGGGTTAGGGTTGGAGAGGAAGGTCCTTACAGTTGTAATGAAAAAAATAGGGTAATTAATATTACACATAAATATTTTTCATGTTAATACTAAGCAGCCGAATATTCTGAGAAATTAATCTGTGGTTTTTCCTTCAGCCGTTGTAGATCTAGATAACCTAAAGGTACAGTGCAACCACAACGGCTGAAGGAAAAACCCCAACTTTATTCTAAGAATTTTTTGGCTAGTGTGACTTAATATTAAATTATGAAAAAATGTATAATTTTATATCCATGTTTTTGGTACATTGCTACTGTCAGGATCTTCCTCTGTAACCCGAACCCTACCCCTAGACTTTCTATTGGATTGATACACCTTTGCTGACAGCCAGCATGTGTGATCATATAGCTCTGTGGGTTAAGCCACTGACGCATGTAGTTGGTCCTCAATGCTGAGGCCCTGGTTCGATTCCCGCTCGCAACCCTGTGCTATATTAGTTGTTCTCATTCTTATTTCTACCCCATTGTCTGGCTGTCTCTCACTACGCCTATCCATCAATTAACTGCAAAAGACTACAACACTTATTTACAAATTTCCTGTTTATTTATTAAATACAATTCTTTAATTTCTTACATCTTTTTTCCCCCCATACTTTATAAAAGTTTAATTGTCTTAACTTTTTCCCATTTATTTAATTGCTTCTTTTTTATGTATTTTCTTTCTTTAATCTTCTTCTTCTTTCTAGAATTTAACACCAACCTTCAATTTTGGGTCATTTTTAGACATTTTGAAAAGCTATCAACTCAAACAGGGTAACACAGACAGATATGAAATTCAGCCAGGATGTACTCCAGGCATGGGTGATCAAAAGTTATCAAAATGCTCCACAAAAGTCTGAGGGCGTGGCCATGGCAGGCTCCCAAACTTTGATGCTTCGACATGACACATCAACTGCTGTGTAACTGCCCTAAACATACTCTAATTTGCCTCAAACTTTACATGTATGATCAGAGTCCCGCCCTGATGACATTCACATGCTGAAATACAGCCACAGTCATAACGCCACCTGGTGGATAGAAGGAAGAGCTCTATAACTAGCCTGGACATGGTCCGATCTGCCTGAAATGTTATATGTGTCATCAGAGTGCGGACGTGATCACATCCATAGGCCAATATACACTCTTGGTCGCAGCGCCACCTGGTGGACGTGCGTGGATTCGACGACGAGCATGGATGCGAGGACCCGTCCAACGCTGCTTGCAGCTTTAATTTTTAACTTGAGTCTCGACTCGATCGTTTTTCTCAGGAGGTTGGACTTCAGCCTTTGTGCTGGAGGGTTGAACCCTCAGTTCCAAGACTTTCAAAGCCTCCACACCTCCCAAGTCCTCAGGACCTGAGCTTTCACACAGTCTGAGGGCTGAAATTTTCTAAGTCCCACAGTAGTTCTCTGTTAGATTGAACTTCCAGACAGTCCAAGGACTGATATCTTCTAAGTTCCTGAGTAGTTGAACCTTCACACAGTCTGAGGACTGAAATCTTAAAAGTTCTTGAGTAGTTCTCTGTTAGTTTGAACCTTCAGACAGTCTGTTAATGTTTCGATTAAATCTTTGTTTTTCTTTTTAAATGTTTTACCACCTTTTAATGTTTAATTTTCTTTTTAAATCCTTCATTGTATTTTCAGTGTAATTCCTATTTGAACTTTTATTGTGTTTAAGATATAATTTTCTAATTAAACATTTAATTTTTTAATTAAATGTTTAGTCTTTTTTAGCCTTTTATTGGATAGGTGTAGTGAGAGACAGACAGGAAACGGGGGAGAAGAGTCGGGAGAAGACTTGCAGCAAAAGGCCAGTAGCGGGACTCGAACCCGGAACGCTGCGTCGGGGACCAGCCTCTGTACATGAGTCAGCCGCTTAACCTGTTGAGCTATATGTGCACTCATGTTTTGTCTTTTTAAGGGTTTAATAATCTGATTAAATGTTTTGCATTTTTAAAAATGTTTAACGTTCTTCTTGTTTAATTGTATTTTTTAAATGTTTAATGATGGAAAATACTTTATCTGTAATTTCTAATATTTGTATTTTAAAAATTGTGTTTAATTTCATAGTGACATGTATTGTATCATGTTGAATGATCTCATTCCATATTTTGTCTGTTTAATAGAATTTAATGTAATTTAATGTTTACTCTATTAAACAGACAAAATATGGAATGAGATCATTCAACATGATACAATACATGTCACTATGAAATTAAACACAATTTTTAAAATACAAATATTAGAAATTACAGATAAAGTATTTTCCATCATTAAACATTTAAAAAATACAATTAAACAAGAAGAACGTTAAACATTTTTAAAAATGCAAAACATTTAATCAGATTATTAAACCCTTAAAAAGACAAAACATTTAATTAAAAAATTAAATGTTTAATTAGAAAATTACATCATAAAGACAATAAAACTTCAAATAGGAATTAAACAGAAAATACAATAAAGCATTTAAAAAGAAAACTAAACATTAAAATGTGGTATATGTACATATAATTTAAATGTATTTAATGTTTAACTCTATTAAACAGACAAAATATTGAATTAGATAATTCACCAACATACAATACATGTCATTATGAAATTAAACAAAAGTTTTGAAATACAAATATTAAAAATTACAGATAAAATATTTTCCATAATTAAATGTTTAAAAAATAAAATTAAACAAGAATATTAAACATTAAAAAAATGCAAAACATTTAATTAGATTATTAAACCTTTAAAAAGACAAAACATTTAATTAAAAAATTAAATGTTTAATTAGAAAATTACATCATAAAGACAATAAAACTTCAAATAGGAATTAAACAGAAAATACAATGAAGCATTTAAAAAGAAAACTAAACATTAAAATGTGGTATATGTACATATAATTTAAATGTATTTAATGTTTAACTCTATTAAACAGACAAAATATTGAATTAGATAATTCAACAACATACAATACATGTCATTATGAAATTAAACAAAAGTTTTAAAATACAAATATTAAAAATTACAGATAAAATATTTTCCATAATTAAACATTTAAAACATAAAATTAAACAAGAATAAACATTTAAAAAAATGCAAAACATTTAATTAGATTATTAAACCTTTAAAAAGACAAAACATTTAATTAAAAAATTAAATTTTTAATTAGAAAATTACATCTTAAATTTCTTAAGTCTTTTTAACAATAAAACTTTTTAAAAGTTTTATTGTATTAATTTTTTTTGTTTGATTTAATTGCTTTTTGTTATGTAGTTTATTTCTTTAGTCTTCTTTTTCTGTCAAGATTTTAACCCCAACCTTAAAAATGAAATAAACCCTTAAATCACAATTAAAATACTTCTGTTGTCACAATCATGAGTTAGTCAATTATTCAGTTTATCAATTCAACTTTATTTGTTTAGCACCTTTCACACAGATGACAAAACTAAACAAGCAAAGATAAAAAATTATGATTAAAACTCAAAAACATTAAAAAAAAAAAACAAAAAAACAAAACAAACATTTAACATGGTAATTAAATATGTTGTGTCCAGGGGATGGAGGGAGTTTATTGAAGTCTTCTTGGGCTCACATGGGAAATCATTTAAAAAATAAACTTGATATTCAGTCTAAGGAAACTGGAAACTGCAGAGTGACAGAAGAACCAACAATATCTCCTGTTTTCTCATTTAATGAGTCGACTCTTCTTGTGCTTTCAGACCAAAGAACTACAGACTCTTCACAACCTGCTCAAACTCTTGGTACAGGACCTCACCACACGGGTCAAGAAGGTTTCCATCTCATTTCTACTCTGAAGCTCACCTTCTCCTGCTCAAACTGCTGACAAATGTTTCTGCTGCTCTAAAGTCTGGTCTCCAGAACTTCCTAAAAACTCTCAAAGTCTCTTCTGCTGCAGGTTGCTTTGTAGAACTGTTCCAGAAAACCTCACTAAACCACATGGAGGGGCCTCAAGATAGTCATCCAAATGAAACCATACAAAAACCAAACTAGTACAACCCAAACGCTAAAGTCTCCTGCAGCCTACCAGAGAACCTCTGAGAACAGAGAATCAGGACAGGAACTCGTACCTTCTGGACAACCAACATTGGTTCACAAACAAGAATTCAGAATGTGTCTGACCAAAAACCTCTGAAGACTCACTACAGCCAAGATAAAGACACAACTCAGCTGTACCAAATCCACTAATCACTGCACACATTAGCACCATGTGCTAACTGTGGCTAAAGAACCTCATTTACCAAGACAACTATCCAGTACAAAGCCCTAAAACACACCAAGAAACACATTAAAGACAATTTTACTGCTGGAAGCTGCAAACCAACGCCTAAAGAACAAACTATAGCAACGGAGCCAAACCCGGTTCTGTGGTGAAGAGAAGCAGAGGAAATGTTTGTCTGCAGCTAAATAAAGCAAGAAGATGCTGAGCTGCTCAGGTGTTCCTGATAACACCAATCAGCCACCTGGACAGCCAATAGGAACACAGCTTCCTGGAAGTCCAGAGGGCTGGCTTAGTGAAGGAAATTTAGTTTAAAGTTGAAGCAGAAAGTTACCAAAGAAAGTTGAAAACCACCTTCTGATCCCTGAAATCTCTGAGTTTTCACACAAAGAACACCTGAACATGTCAAACTGGTTTCATAGTAGAACCATCATTGTAAAAACATCATAGTATGGTGTGTTGCTCAAAAAACATTAGGACCCGGCTGTCAGGGGACAAACATGTAAGAAACATGAGAACAGAGAGAATCCAACCAGTAGGTCACAGTTTATCATCCCCCAGTCATCTCCTGAAGTCCATATGGTGAGAGACATCAGTATCTGGTTGTTCATTTACCAGAGGATGCTTATAATCATGCTGATGTGGTCTGTACTCTACAGTATTTTAGTGACTCAATAAATGCCTAAGTTGTTTTCTTTAAAATGCTTTTTAGTTTTTATTAAACATTTAATAGCCTATATGTAATCAATAAATGGCCTTTGCCTATCTTAAGAAAAATTCACTCAGAACTCTGATATGTTAACAGTACTAAATAAATCAATAAATACATGCATACACACAAAAATAAGTTAATACATTAACTGTGTTAAGATAAGATTTAGATTTTTTTTTAAAAAGTTGTTTATGTTTTTGCAGAATCCAGTATTACTCACTGGTTGGTCATTACATTTTGTTAGTTTGATTTCACTGTTTAAAATGATGCCACCTCTTTTCAGACAGAACCTGTGATAATAAAACAATACAAAATTTTTAGTTCCGTGTTAATAAAGCACTTAAAGCTTTAAGTATGGCTAAATGCTTTTTTCAGAATTAAATATATCACTCCTTAGGTGGTAGTGGCCCCAAGTTCAGTAAAGTTGGAAAGATATTCACAGATTCGGACTTCCAGCATCAATAACTCATTAGATATAGGTTGTCAAAACATAAACGGTGCCTCTTTCCCATTGTTGCAAGGCAGACAATGTGCTACAAGCCCAGTTTTATCAAAAGTAGCTGTCTTTCAAGCTACAGGAATAACATTGGTGTCTATGGAGTGAACAGGGTCCGTCTGCAATTTGCAAAACTGCTGCAACAGTAAAGAGAGACAAATATTCAATAACTTCACTCTTATACATTGTAGTGTCACTAAAATCACTGCAGCCTTCAACTGGCTCCTGTTGACAAAGTGTTTTAACAGAAATGTAAATGCTGTAATTTGATTCTTTTAATGAACCATGTAACTTGAATGGATGTGATGCTGGTGTGACCACAGTGCACACGTCTGATGTTGCTCACAGTGGTCCAAGGGACGCTCAGGGAGTTTGTGTGTTTGCTCAGACTCAGGAAAAATTACAGGGAACATTGTTTGGGACTCAAGCAGTTCCTTCTTTTACTCACTATCTCCCCAGCCTTAGAAAAAAAACCCTGTTCACACGGCACAGATGAGGCTGAGGTACACAGGAAATGTTTGGCTCCATTGTACAAGTTTGGGTAAACAGTTTTGTGGGTGGCCCAGTAAGCCAGTGGGTCTGCCGTTCTTTCTACAATTGCATTCGCTGTGGCGCTTTGCATTTGCCAGGCTCTACTTGCGTCTTTGTCTAATAGGCTCCACAGTTGAACTGAAAAATATTGAAGATCATCATCATCATCACCAGAAATGTCAGTCATTCCCTATTCAGAAGAGAAAAAGAATACCTGGGGAAGGTGCTGCTGGTGGTGGAGGACGAGGCTGCGGTGGTGCTTGTGAGGTAGATGACTGCTGCTTGGTATTCTTTATGTTAATTGTTGTGCATTCTGTTATTAAATGTTCTTTCACACTGGCTGCCACTCTGATTGGTGAATCCAAAAGTTTTGAACTGCAGAGCCACAAGTGTAGCAACAGTCAGTGAACTGTTCTTTTCTTTGGTTTGTAGTCTGTCAGCTAAGCACCTGACAAGGTTCTGTGCCAGGTGTTGTGGCATGGAGGTGGTGAGTTGGGAATATATATATATATATATATATATATATATATATATATATATATATATATATATATATATATATATATATATATATATATATATATATATATTCTCTACGAAATACGAAATCTGACATACTACTAACTCTCAAAGCAAAAACAACAGCAAAAAAACCAATCTATTCTGCGAAAAACAATTCAAATGAACAACACTAAATAGGGATCTCCTATCCCGGAACACTCGATCCCGCTGAGTGATTCACATAACAAACCGAACCAATCAGGTGATTCGAAGCAGTTGAGTGCTTCAAACGTCACTGAAGTGATTCAGACGTCACGAGTCACGTGACCAAACCACGCCTCGGCACAGTGGCTCGATACGTTTGCTTCATTGAGCTACAGCGCATGTGTCGAAGCCTCGGGTATCAGAGGACCATCACTACGGATACGTAGAGGATTTTATTGCTTCAAATTCTGTCTTCGCGGGGAGTTTTTTATCATTTTCTTACGATGTTAGGTTTCAAAGCTGCCACTGTCTCTTCGCTGTTTTGAATAATTGCAGGTTAGTTAGTTACCTAGCTAACTCCTAGCTAGGTAAGCTAGCAGTTAGCTAGTTCCATTTTCGGACAACCTGAAATTGAGTCTTTACAGTAATCAGTTTGTGGCATAAAACTACGAACAAGCAAGTTTTTAAAAACATGTTAATGTATTTTTAAAAGCCTTGTCGTTATTATCTGGTTCTGACGGTGTTATTTTGTTGTTAATGTGCTGTGGGAATAACATGGAGGTGCGGTTTGTAACACAGGTTAACAGCTTAATGTAACTGATTATTGAAATGCTAATTTGTTTTCGTACTTGATGAAATCATCCGAATTAGAGAAAATCTACAGTATTTTCCAAGTCCCAAACCACCGATGTCAGTTTGGCAGCCATAATTCTGAAATACAATTTTGAATAATCATGTGAAACTAAATTAAGCAGTGTTTAACATTTGTGAACTTATGAGGAAATTATTTAAACTTTTATGTTGATTAAATTTCTTCAGACAACAGCAGACAAATACAGGGTGTTCTTTAGCAACTGTTCTCCAATACTGCTCGTGAAATTATATTGCAGGAGTTTTTATTGACACTTTTAGAATATATTACCCGTAAATCGATGAGATACCACCCATATAAATTTACGGACAACTGTTCTGATGATATGTTATTCAGACTGAGTTTTTTTTTTTTTTTTTTTTTTTTTTTTTTTTAGAAATAAATGCGAAATGTGAACATTTTCTGGTTTCATTCTTCCTCTATGACACAAAACTGAAAGTCTTTGGGTTGTCATTTTAAGCATTTAGAAACACCGATCGGCACTTTTCACCATTTTCTGACATTTTATAGACCAAACAACTGATCAACTAATAAAAAAAAAAGAGCAGAAACAAAATGTCGATAATATTAATCAAAAATTAAAATAACCACTAGATCCTAGGTCCTGTTATGAATGAGACATTTTTTTCAACTTGTAAGTTAATTTATTGTTTCAGACAGCAGAAGTCAAAGACAGGTTATGCGTTAGCAATTGTGTTCTTCAATATTGCATGATATGACATTTTTGGAATATTTATTGGTGCTTTTAGAAAACATATCAGGTGAAGGGAAAAAAATGTAAAACAGTGTCTGTAGTTTGAATATGTAGGTAGGCAGACACCTTTGCTGCCATTTCAATCAGATACATTACTAACATTTAGAATGTATTTTATCATAATAATATAACCAGTTATACTGAGCTGTAACAGAGGGTGAATATTAAACTAATATATCAACCAGCTATACCTACAGGTTTCCTTTTCCTGAATGTGTACATTTTTTTGTTGTTTCAGGTCTTCTTCTGCCTTTGGGACCAGATTCCTGAGGTGAAATGAGGAATCTGAAGCTGCTGAAGAGCCTGCGTAGCTCTGACCTTCAGGGTCAAGGCTCTCCACAGTTCAGATGAGGTTCAGTTGAAGATGAGGTTGAGGGTCCTGGTACTCAGACGAAGATGAAGATGAGGGTCGTGGTATTCAGATAAAGATGAAGATCAGGGTCCTCGTATTCAGATGAAGACGAGGGTCCTGGTGTTCAGATGAAGATGAAGACGAGGGTCCTTGTATTCAGATGAAGACGAGGGTCCTGGTCTTCAGATGAAGATGAAGATGAGGGTCCTGGTATTCAGATAAAGATGAAGGTCCTGGTATTCAGTTGAAGCTGAGGGTCCTGGTATTCAGATGAATACGAGGGTCCTGGTAACAAGATGAAGACGAGGGTAGTGCTAATAAGATGAAGATGAGGGTCCTGGTGTTCAGATGAAGATGAAGACGAGGGTCCTTGTATTCAGATGAAGACGAGGGTCCTGGTCTTCAGATGAAGATGAAGATGAGGGTCCTGGTGTTCAATAAAGATGAAGGTCCTGGTATTCAGCTGAAGTTGAGGGTCCTGGTATTCAGATGAAGTTGAGGGTCCTGGTAACAAGATGAAGATGAAGACGAGGGTGCTGCTAATAAGATGAACATGAGGGTCCTGGTCTTGAGATGAAGATGAAGACAAGGGTCCTGGTGTTCAAATAAAGATGAAGATGAGGTTCCTGGTATTCAGATGAAGATGAGGGTCATGGTATTCAGATTAAGATGAGGGTCCTGGTAATGAGATCAAGATGAAGACGAGGGTCCTGCTGTTCAGATGAAGACGAGAGTCCTGGTCTTCAGATGAAGATGAAGAAGAGGGTCCTGGTATTCAGATGAAGATAAAGACGAGGGTCCTGGTGTTCACATGAAAATGAAGACGAGGGTCCTGGTATTTAGATGAAAATGAAGACACGAGTCCTGGTCTTCAGATGAAGACGAGAGTCCTGGTCTTCAGATGAAGATGAAGGTCCTGGTGTTCAGATGAAGATGAAGATGAAGACAAGAGTCCTGGTGTTTAGGTGAAGATGAAGGTCCGGGTATTCAGATGAAGATGAAGACGAGGTTCCTGGTATTCAGATGAAGTTGAGGGTCCTGGTGTTCAGATAAACATGAAGATGAAGGTCCTGGTGCTCAGATGAAGATGAAGATGAGGGTCCTGTTATTCAGATGAAGATGAAGACGAGGGTCCTGGTGTTCAGATGAAGATGAGGGTCCTAGTATTCAGAAGAATGAAGACGAGGGTCCTGGTGTTCAGATGAAGATGAAGACGAGGGTCCTGGTCTTCAGATGAAAACGAGGGTCCTGGCCTTCAGATGAAGATGTGGGTCCTGGTGTTCAGACAAAGATGAGGATGAAGTTCAGGGTCCTGGTAATAAGATGAAGATGAAGATAAGGGTCCTGGTATTCAGATGAAGATGAGGGTCCTGGTAATGAGATGAAGATGAAGACGAGAGTCCTGGTCTTCAGATGAAGATGAAGAAGAGGGTCCTGGTATTCAGATGAAGATGAGGGTCCTGGTATTCAGATGAAGATGAGGGTCCTGGAAATGAGATGAAGATGAAGACGAGGGTCCTGGTCTTCAGATGAAGACGAGAGTCCTGGTGTTGAGATGAAGATGAAGACGAGGGTCCTGGTGTTCAGATGAAGACGAGGGTCCGGGTGTTCACATGAAAATGAAGATGAGGGTCCTGCTGGTGTTCACATGAAAATGAAGACGAGGGTCCTGGTCTTCAGATGAACGCGAGAGTCCTGGTCTTCAGATGAAGATGAGAATCCTGGTGTTCAGCTGAAGATGAACATGAAGACGAGAGTCCTGGTGTTCAGGTGAAGATGAAGGTCCTGGCATTCAGATGAAGATGAGGGTCCTGGTCTTCAGATGAAGATGAAGATGAAGACAAGAGTCCTGGTGTTCAGGTGAAGATGAAGGTCCTGGCATTCAGATGAAGATGAGGGTCCTGGTGTTCAGACGAGAGTCCTGGTCTCCAGATGAAGATGAAGATGAGGGTCCTGTTGTTCACATGAAAATGAAGACGAGGGTCCTGGCGGTCAGATGAAAATGAAGACAAGGGTCCTGGTCTTCAGATCAAGACGAGAGTCCTGGTGTTCAGATGAAGATGAAGGTCCTGGTGTTCAGATGAAGATGAAGATGAAGACAAGAGTCCTGGTGTTTCGGTGAAGATGAAGGTCCTGGTATTCAGACGAAGATGAAGACGAGGGTCCTGGTGTTCAGATGAAGATGAAGACAAGAGTACTGGTGTTGAGATGAAGACGCGGGTCCTGGTGGTCAGATGAAGACGAGGGTCCTGGTGTTCAGATGAAGAGACGAAGACGAGGGTCCTGGTGTTCAGATCAAAATGAAGACGAGGGTCCTGGCGGTCAGATGAAAATGAAGACAAGAGTCCTGGTCTTCAGATGAAGACGAGAGTCCTGGTCTTCAGATGAAGATGAAGGTCCTGGTGTTCAGATGAAGATGAAGACAAGAGTCCTGGTGTTTAGGTGAAGATGAAGGTCCTGGTATTCAGACGAAGATGAAGACGAGGGTCCTGGTGTTCAGATGAAGATGAAGACGAGAGTACTGGTGTTGAGATGAAGATGAAGACGCAAGCACCACCCTCTGAGCACACCAAAAAAATTAGAAAAGAAGAAACCCTTACCTCAGATCAGATAACGCTTCACCTGAAATGACAAAGTTTAATCTGTGAGAAAAAGTTAGCCTTTTCCCTAACCCTTTGTTTCCAAGTAAATATTTGGGATGCAATAAAACACCTCTGACGACACCTCTGACTATCTACACCCAAAATACTCTTTCTTTGTTTTCCTTTACATCATCATTTTTTCAACATTTGGCATTGTTTCTGTCTCCTTTAATTCCTTTTCTCTCTGCAGCAGCAGGTAATTTAATGCTGCACTGTAAGACATTTTAAGCCAGTTATAAGTTCACCTGCTGCCTTAAAAATGTGAGTAGACTCTATTTGAAAGTAACCATTATTTCAACTCAAACTGTCAAGTTATACAAGTTGTTTAATTAATGATAGTTTGCATTTTCAACTCAAGTCTCAGAGTTAAGTCGACTTCCTATGTTGAATTGTCTATTCATGAAAACTCAAGTTATCTTGTGTAAACTTACAATTCAGTTTCAACTTTGACTTTTAAGTTGAGATGACTTTATATTTCATATTAATTGTTAAGTTAAAAGGACTAATCTTTTTAAATTGTTTTAATCTTTCAACTTTATTCCTCATCTTGAATAATTTAGACTTCACAATGAATCAATTTGGTGCTCATTTGTTCAAAAACAAACTTCAACAACTGTTGGATTATTGTGCCTTATATAACTCTTGTTTATTAACCGGTGTGCCTTTATTGTAGAAGTTTAGAATAGTTCACATACATATACCAGTAGCTGTAACTTAGAGTAGTATGCTGTAGTGGAAAAGCACTGGGTGTCTGGGGCCGTGTGAACATTTGTCTTTCAGAGATCAACAAGGACAGTATCTCATGTTGAAGACGACACAACCAGGACCCGCTCAACGGTTCAGGGAAAGGGTTGCCCCCACCCTGACTTCATGTCAGTCAGACTTCATGAACTGACAGTGTCTCTGTTGCTGTTAGGGAAACAAGTCTGGACCCAGAATTCTGTTCTGTTATATTTAATCTTCTGTTAAATAAACATTTGTAGTAAGACCTATCTTCTCCTATTGCTTCATTCAATGAACGTGCAGGACCTATCTCACACAGTCTATTTTGCTGGTAGATTGGGATCGAGCTCCAACACAACAACGCTCATGCAAGTTGTTCTGTGAATGACAAAGAACAGTGCAGAATAACAATAACTTCAGACTGGCAATGTAATTTTTGCAAAAAAAAAAAAAAAAAAAAAACAAAAAACACAGTGATGCTGCTTTCTCGAGAACTAACACTGAGCAAAGCAGAAAAGGCTTTCCTTCAGGGAGGCCTCACAGGTACCATTTTCCGTTTATAAACAATGCCTTAGTAGCTTGTTTCTGACTCCATGTATCCTGGCTGAACAGTGGTCAGGTTTTATTTTCATGATGACCCTTTGCATGAATTTAAATGAGTATTTCATCTCAGAAGGATACTCCAGATTCAGGCAGTAGGTTGTCCCCATCAGCATAGCGAAACCAGTGGCCACATCTCTTATGTCAGCAAGAACGATGGTCTCCTCTACCACCACAGCCACATTGGGAATGCATCGTGCAGAACGCCTTCATGTCCAATGACAAGTCCGACGCGCATTCCCTTCATGAAGATGTCCAGGGTTTCATCATGAACCTGAAACAATTGTACAAATGAAATCATTATTTTGTTGGATGCAACTCAAAAAAACAATGTTACTAATAAGTTGACACTAAATTGGCAAAACTGATTGACTGATTATGCAAGAAGAAAAAAAAACATATACCTCTTCAACTAATGAAAGTGCACATTATTATAGATTATTGCAAATTAACAAGTGTATTGTTTAAAAAAAATATCTGTCCCCTTTAGATAGACCAGTGACCCTTCTGTCTAAAAATTTCAGAGTTCCCATCACCTTCTTTTCACATGATCTTGATTCTGACAATTGTCGAACCCATGGAACTTCTGTCTATTCTTAAAAGAAAACTTTGGGATTTTTGAACCTGGGCTAGGGTTCCAGGGTTAACCCTGTGGTGAAACTGAATGATAGGAACCAAAATCAGGCTGATCCATGCTGTATTCACCAAGTTTCATTTTTGCCTGAAACCAAAAGTAAGTTTGAACGGGGAATTCAGAGTTTATTTCTGAAGAAATGGCTGAATACTTAGACGATTCTGAATACTTGTATGTTGTATTTGAATTTGATTTGTGGATTCTCTCCAAAATGTTGTTAAATATTTGCAATAATATGGCTAACAAAACAAACTCCAGAGTATCACAACAGCATGGCTGGCTGAAACTCTGCACCCTGTTGGGTGAGTGAGAGAAAGAGATATTTTGGATCCTTCTACATAAAACTGCATTTATGTTACGTATTTCTACAAAGAACCAAAAAAATCTAATACATTAGAAAAAGACACAGGGATTAGATGTAACAAATATTTGATATTATTAGGTAAGTCGTGTAGAAAATAAATTCCAGTATTTCAATCAATAAAAATAAAATTAATTTCAACAAATTTCCCTTTTACAAACTTCCAAATTAAAAAGAATTTGCTCCATTGTTTTGTTAAATGTGAGACTGGAAATAATCTATTTGGGACAAATTTGAGGGTGTCACCATGAGCTTAATGAAGCTGTGATTAAGAATTTTATCATTATTTTCTGACCTTTTATGGAATTATCAATTTAATAACCAAAAAGATTAAATGAAAAATAAAATTAACTGTAGATTGTAGGGTCATTAGTAAAAGTAGGAAAAACTAAACTAGACAAGCCACACACAATTCAGACAGTGCTGCAGCCTGGCAGCGATCTTCATCCACCAGGCAGCTTTGGGAGAGGGAGCTCGGTTGTGACAGAGCGAGCAAGAGGATGAATAGAGAGAGCGCGCGCGGCGGTAGATAAAAAGCGGCGCGTGAATGCAATAAATTCACGGTATTTCAGCTCGTTTCATTACGATATGCCGTACAAACACAAATGCCTCCCCTCAAACACTCGGACCATCGACAAATACGTTGACTATATGCAGTAAATATACACGTCCAAGTCTTATTTTAGACTTCATTAACATGTTATTTCATAAGTTAAAACTTAACATGCCCAGGGGTACAAAGCAGGCCCTGACTCTGGGGGGACGTGACGCAGTTTCGCGGGCATACCAGAACACATCCGCCATTACATTGACTTGACTGCATTGCAAACTAGCTAGTTAACAAATGGGTAACATTAGCCAGCAGTTGCTTTCAGGCAAATGTTGAGTTCAAAAGTTTTGTTTTTATTGCTCCTGTCACGTCGGAAGCATTTGTAACCTATATGAAGGAGTAAAATGTCCCCCATGGACAACAGTTGTGTAATTTACTAATTCGCCATTTCAAACTTCGATTAACGCGATGGCTTAGCAAAAAGAAAAACACACTAATGTAGTCATATTCGAAAAGCTCTGTCAATGTGCTGATTTTATTCCATTTTATCACAGAAGAAACTGACATTGTTCTTAAATTTTATCGACAAAAAAACTCAAAAGCACGTTTAAAAGATAACTTACGTCCTTGCCATGTCTGTTCTCCGAGCAGAATGTCGTGTTCCTCCGCCTGGTCAGTTGCACTCTGCTTGCGTCACTGCGTTAGATTGCAGCTAGCTGGAAAAGGGTGTCCCTCCGCAGCTGGAAGTAGTCCACCGCTGTTTTCTATATTGTTTCGTCAACAGTGCTTTAAGTGGGCCGGTACGGGCCGGTACTCAGTTCCGGGACTTCTAAAAATATCCTTCGGGCGTCCTGGCACTTCTCCAAGTGTCAAGAACGTACTTTCAGCGTACCGGTACGCTGATCATCGCATTTTAATCCACCAGAAGCTCGACCGCTACTTCATTTTACTAAAACTTCATTTCCCATAGACCACTGCGCTCTACGAGAGAGGCGCGCATGCGTATTCCTCCTTTGCTTTAAAGCAGCGCGAGATCAGAGCGCGGTAAACAAACATGACATGCTAGCCCGCGCTCCGCCCAACATCGTGTGTTTAACCGCAGCTCCAAAGTTGACAAAATGCAGTAAAACACGCTACCATGCTGTCTTGGCTCAAAGGTTCAAAAAGAACACGGTCAGAATCAGAGGCGGACTCGCAAACCGACACGATACCAAGCCAGTCTAATCTTGCAGGAGCAGGACAGAGTCAGACGCGACTATAAACCACTGACCATAGTACTTTTGAAAAGATAGTGAAATGAAAAGCACTTTTTTCAGTAAAGGAAAAGAACCTTAAATTTGTATATATTTTCAGTGTTATTTTTCAGAAGTGAATGTTCTTTGTTCCAAACAAAAAAATTTGAATGTAAGTTAAACGATTGGTGCATTTTATTTGTTGTCTTATTTTGTTCCTTTTGCACATTTGTTTGTGTTATATTTGGATTTATTTGATGGATATGTTCAGCACTTTGTTTTTTTTTTATTTCAAGAGCAGAAAAAATGCAGTTTTATTGACAGTTTGAAATTTTTTCACTTGCTGTTAACTTAAAGTTTGTTAATAAAAAAGTGAAGGAAATTTAATTGTGTTTAAATTTATATTTAATATCTTTGTTGGTTTACAAGTTCAACAAACATTGTTGTAACAGTAAAATAAGTTGCCACAACTTATTTGGCCACAATTGATTAGGTACAAGTATAGCACAAGCTTTAGTACCAATTTTGTTTTTGTTTTTTTGTTTTGTTTTTTTAATGGTTGATATAGGAAAGTAGAGTACCTGCACTTTTTTGGACCCACTTAAAGCACTGTTCGTCAATAATTAAGTTGTGGTTGAAATACTGTGGTTTGTCCAATTTAGAGAACTGCTGAGGTCGATAGTTCTTAGATATCATAGCTTTACAGTTTTATTTTTGACTAATTCCAGAATTGTGGTATTTCTTCAGCAGGACCCTCCTCCACCTCCCCCCAGCACACCATTTCTTTTTTCAAGGTATAACTTACAGACACTGACGGTCCTGATAAAACTTACAAATAGTCAAGACAATTAATTATTTTAAGTTTTATTTTCTAAAACCTATAAACTTGAGTTCAATATTCAAAACATACCATAACAATTTGAGTTAAAGAAAACAAAGAAGTTCATATAACTTAATGGAGCTTTACATTGTAGAAATACTGATAGAATACTATTGCGCACAAAATGCCTATATTGCTCAGAATTTACATAAGCAGAAAGACTAAGAAATTAGAACCAGAGAAGGAAGACAATTCTGTTTTTTTTTTTTTTTGTTTTTTTTTTGGATTTTTTTTGTTTTGTTTTGTTTTGTTGTTATTGTTTTTTTGGATATGGATTTCGTCAGAAATCACAATAACAATTAATTAAACAGATAAGATTTATTTCTATTGTAGAATATTTTGCAGCTTTGAACCATCTATGAATTGAACATTGCATTAATGTTTTCCAAGATAAACGTTTCCACAAGATGCAGTTTCACTCCGCGTCATCAGGTGGCGACACCGCTGCATCCATCTACGTGCGACAGAGGTCAGAGTTTGTTTGTCTGACAGCGCCACATGTATGTTGTTATGGTGTTGATGCCGGATACGTAGTGATGGCTGATCGAGGCTTTGTTGAAGCTTCGACACTTCATTCAAAACATGGTTCATTACTCGAGGCCTCAATGACACACAGTGCTCGAGTAGGACATCTAGTGGTCAATAATATGAAGTGCAATCAAGACGTGGTCGTTGGTTCATGGATTGTTTTGGATTTGATTCGCCATGCACACATTCCTGTTTGACTACACTAGATGATTGTATGGGTTGTAGTGGACACAAAAATAATATTACTAGTAATAATAATGACAATAACTATTGAAGAGCACGTTTCTTATTTCCCATGTTTGTCTGTATCCCTATATACTCTTTGCTTATATTCTGTGTTATGAAACATTTAAACGGTGCTGCTACATTCATGAGATGCTCTACAAATACAGACTGATGTCATTTTCACATGGGGCTGGTGCAAATAAAGATTTTATGGATTACTATGGATTTTGGCAAAGTATGTCTTGGGGTTTATTGGTAAAGAGGTCAGTAAAGAGGGTGTGCTTATGTAACTGGTTATGAGGTTTTATTGAGAAATATTTTATCAACAGTTTTGGGACCACTGTTCCCTCTAAGCTGCGCGCGATACTTTTTTTTTTTTTTGCGCATTTATCATCTATTTTTTTTTTTTTTTTTTGCCATTTTCGAGTTTTTAGGGTCCGAGCACCGAATGGTGTGAAGACCCTATTGGAATGCAAGGAATTATTTATTATTATTATTATTATTATTATTATTATTATTATTATTATTATTATTATTATTATTATTATTATTATTATTATTCTTTTCCGGACTTTTGAATTGCCTTTTTGGCGGCCTTATCATACCCCAAAACGCATCAAACGTGGCATGCTCATCAGGCCTCACGAAAAATTTGATATTTTATGGGAGTTGCGCATGTGTGTGGCAAAATGGCTCCATAGCGCCCCCTGGAAAATTGAAAATTTGGTCATTAGGCCAACTTGCACGATGTTTCATGTACAGCTACAAAATTTTGTATGCATATTCAGCACATCAGGAAACCCAAAAAAGTCAATCATGACCACGCCCTAACACCAACAGGAAGTCGGCCATCTTGAATTAGCTGTAAATTTTTCAAAATTAATAACTCATCGGGGATAAGTCCGACAGACGTCAAATTTGGCCAATATATGCAAACACGCGACCTGATGAAAAATTATCAAAATGTTCATTTCATTTCAAAGGGCGTGGCCATGGCGACTCCCAAAAAAATGGATCCTTCGCCATGAAACAGGAAGTGGTGTCTAACTCAGCTGTACATGGTCCAATCTGCCTGAAATTTGACATGTGTGATCAATGTCCAGCCCTGACAATATCCATGTGGTTATATTCATTCACAGTCATAGCGCCACCTTGTGGTAGCAGGAAATTGACATTTTTCACACTTTGATGTACTATTCTTAGCACGTTGATCAGATTCACCTCAAATGTGGTAACATAAGCCTGAACACATTGATGATGATTCCCAAAGAAAATGGTGACTCGTCGTCAAGGGGCGTGTCTGTGGCATTGCGGCGAATTTCAATTTCTCGCCATAAAAATTGAATTATTAATATCTCAGCTGGAAATGATCCAATCCGGACCAAACTTGATGTGATGGACACCAGTCCGGTTCTGAACACATCCACATTCATAAATTTAGAAATACTCATAGCGCCACCTATTGGCAACAGGAAGAAATTGTCATTACATTTGCACGTGCCATTGCCTGATACTTTGTCATATGATTCTGAAAATTGGTCAGGTGAGTGACCACACATTGACGATGGCACAGTGTGAAGATTTTGACGATTCATAAAACGCTGTATCGTTGTACACGTATCGTTGCCGGAATAAACAAAGTACTTTTTGACAGGTTAAAAATGCTCAAATGCTCGCCAAAATTGCCACACATATCTGGACCGGCAACCCATTTCAGATTTTAGGGAAACTGCACATGTGTTTGGCAAAATGGCTCCATAGCGCCACCTGGAAAATTTCAAACATTTACTACGGCCAGTACGTGTCACCTAGAATTATGAAACTTGGTAGGCATATGTAACTCGTCAAGACACACCAAAATGTAATTGACAGCCATGCCCAAAACCCAACAGGAAGTCGGCCATTTTGAATTATATGTCATACGTTTTGACGATTTTGGGTCATTTTTGTACATTTTCAAAAGCTATAAACTCACATAGGGTAACACCGAGAGAGCTGAAATTCGGCCAGGATGTAGTCCAGGCATGGGTGATCAAAAGTTATCAAAATGCTCACCTTAAGTCTGAGGGCGTGGCCATGGCGGCCTCGTGAATTTTGATGCTTCGCCATGAAACATCAACTGCTGTGTAACTGCCCTAAACATGCTCCAATCTGCCTCAAACTTTACAGGTGTGATCAGAGTCCAGTCCTGATCACATCCATAGGCCGACATAAACTCTCGGTCGCAGCGCCACCTGGTGGTTGGAAGGAAATTCTCTATAACTAGCCTGTACATGGTCCGATCTGCCTGAAATTTTACGTGTGATCAGAGTCTGACCCTGATCACATCCATAGGCCAATATACACTCTCGGTCGCAGCGCCACCTGGTGGATGGACAGGAAAAGCTCTAGAAGTAGCCTGAATATGCTCCAATCTGCCTGAAATTTTGCACGTGTGATCAGAGTCCAGCCCTCATCGCATCCATAGGCCGACATGCACTCTCGGTCGCAGCGCCACCTGGTGGATGTGCGTGGATTCGCCGACCAGCAAGGATGCGAGGACCCATCCAACGCTGCTTGCAGCTTTAGTTTACTTTTTGATCGCAACAACTTGTCAAGATATGGAAATGATTTTAATTTGATATTCATTTCCACGTGTAGTAATCCTGACACCACAGCATACAAACTAAACAGGAACTATTAAGGAAGAAGTTTCGGTTATCTCCCTGCCTTGTAAATGGAGAAAATTTATTTTTAAAAAATGCATAAAAGTTTTCTTGGTGCATGAACTGAGGCTGCTGACTGACCTTATATTGCACAATGTTCAATGTCTTTAAATATTTTCACAGTAAGGATTCATCTGTCGATCTATCTATACCTGAAACCTGATCCTCTGTATATAGTCTTCTACATGTTTGTTGTTTTTTTTTTTTTTTTAAGAATAAAGTCATCTGTATATAATGCTATGGGCAATTTTTGCACCGTTTTTTTCTTATTTATTCTTGCACTGCCTTTATACTCTTATACTTTCTCCTTTCCTAAGGAAGAAGTTTCGGTTATTTCCCCAGTTATGTTTGAAATGTAACATTACTTCTTCAGCTCAGTGCATCAGTGATCATATTGGTTTAGTGGTTGGAAGTCAATAAAACATTAGCGTCAGTCAGATTGAATGCGTCAGTGGATGGAAGTGGTGGTTGCCTTGTGCTGCTCTTCACTTGACTGCAGCTCCATGGCTCCATCTGCTGGACGGACAGAAGTGCAGCAGCTGATGGCAGCTTCTTTGACCTCACGCTGCTGTCAGACCCACAGATTAGGGTTTATTTCAGATATATATAATAGAAAATAGTAATTAAAAAATAAGCTGATGTTGTATTTTTGCAGCAGTGAGTTTTACAGGGTTAAGAGCAACCAGTCAAAGGTTATTACTGAGGATTTTAAACAAAAACATTCAGGCAAACAGTTAACATCATAGGGTGCCTGACATGTTTGTTTTTTTTCCGGGTCGATACAGATTTTTTTTGTAATCAAGGAGATCAATAACCAAGATTTGGAATCACTACACATTTGCAGAAAAAATAAAGTTTTTGAACAGCACATAAAGTTAAGTTAAAATTAAAATAATCACGAGTTGCAGCCTTTCCTTATTTATGTTTTACATGCTGAAGTTGTCCTTCAGTGTTTCACTGATCAGATTGTGCTGTGGGCAGGAACAAGATCAGAGGGAGGCAGCTGCAGCAGACCCAAAGTAGTTTCACATTCATTTATCTGATCAGATTTCAGGGGGCTTTTTTTTTTTTTTTTTTTTTTTTTTTTTAAGAAATGGGACCAATAATTGAAAACATGCTAAATATCAGATGGGATCATTGGTGTCACAGGACATCTGCAGACACAGGTCAAAGATTACAAGGAGTTTATTTAACGAATGAAACTAAAACCAACACAGAAAGGATAACTAAACCAAGGTGAAAACAAAAAGGGGAAACCAGACTAATTGTAGGAGAAAGGTTCTGGTTTCAAAGTCTGTGGTCTGGCAGAGAGCGGAAGAATGAAGAACCGGGCCTTCGTGGATTAAGGTGATTGAGAACAGGTGAATCAACCCCCACATCTGTGA
>NW_026559375.1:0-32759 GCF_022539595.1 Amphiprion ocellaris | reverse complement strand
GGGGGGAGTTAATGGATCTTTCCTTCCCTCTTTTCGCATTCAATTCTGTCTTCTGCCATGAAAGACAAACGGACAAAAGAAAAACAATCATTTGGACATAACTGCTCACATACAGGCCTCTGCGGTGTGTGCTGCCTATCTGTCTGCATCGCACTTATATCCAGTGAGGTGTTAATACCATGACATTGCTCGTTGTGTGTGTGAAAGAAGCCCAGGCTGTCAGCAGTTCGCCACTACTGGGACCGAAATGACCCAAGTAGGGAGCTATGATCGCTGGGCTTACAACACCTTCCTCATCTGCTGCACACACTCAACGGTGGCTAATGTCCCACAGCACACACACTTTCTGCCCAGATAGATTTAGATGGAACGGCTGCAGGAGTGCAATGGTGCTTGCTCAAACAGCCCTCCACGAGTCAGAATGGATTTCATATCTGCCATCACTTCTCATTTGCCTCCACTGTGATGGGATGATCACATTTAATGAGATAAATGTTTTCCAGTGACAGTATGCTCATTTAACATGAGAGAGTCTGGTACCACTCTTTGATTGCATTACAAATGAATTGTACTTTGATAGAAGGCTTGTGTGCCTCGAATTAATTTATCTTTAGTTGTGTATAGTGTATGGGTGGGAAAGACTTCTTCAAAGGGCTGCATGAGGGAGATGTGTCTTTTGTGTGTATATATTGTACATATAGAAGCCTGAGGTTTGAACGTTGGCTCTGCTGCCAACAAATTAATAACTAGGCTGCTTATGGGTGCAGTTCTTAGCTTGGGTTGGTAGGCAGTAATATTGTGAGAAAAACTGAAAGTGTTTTCAACATTTGAATCACTTGTTTGAGATATTTATGTGAATATTTTGATGCTGTTTGTTGCTTTTACATCCTGATCTGCAAGAGTTAAGTCAGAGTACACAGTGCTATCAACAGTAGGGTGTTTTTGTGACTATTGGTAGGAATGCATTTGCGATTTCACCATGGAGCGCAAATTGGAGCAGAGAAGAAACATCATATTCAGTCAGTCAGCAGTTGGGATGGATGTTTTTTGTTGCCGTGATATCCTGATCTTGAGGGGTGCTTAAGAAATCATCAACTGTAGGCCCATTCTACATGTTTCTGTGGTAAATGTGCATTTCTGATTTCACCATGGACCGCAAATTGGAGCAGAGAAGAAAACAAAACTTTTTGTGTCCATTAGCAGCCTGGATTGGCCGACCTTTAATGTGGTGGTCATCTCTGGTGACACGAGGTGGGTCTGCTGCTGCCACCAAAAGAAGAAATGACAATTTTCATAGTGAAAGAATGACCGTTTACAAAACTTGACAAGACACGCCAGGTCAGGATTGCATCAGGAGCATGCCAGTTGTTTTCTTGAACATTCAAGTTGTTGTGAACCACGATTTAGCCTCCAAGGGGTTGGACTGTTGAGGAAGAATTTTGCCGTAGCATCAGAGAAAAAAATATTTGGTGCAAACTGCCTGAATCGTGTTACAATAGCATGTGGTTGGACGCCCAGATTCCACAGCTCTAAACTGGGGCAGTAGTCCTTGACACAGCGGTCATGGGTTCGATTCCCCCACTCTTCTACCCATGTTTCCTGTCTCTCTACACTGTCCTATACATAATAAAGTCAAAAAAGCCCAAAAAAACCCAACTCTGAACAATCGCCTGTGATTGCTCCAATGTGCTGTGTGCCTAACCCTAACCCTGTAAAGAGTTGAAGGGTTGTTACTTTGACAACGTTTAGGACTTCGTCAAGTGTTGCAGGAGCACTGGGAGCAGTGTACTCTTGCACAAGGAGACTACTTTGACAGGGATGGCTGCCAGATTTCAGTTGGGTACAGTTTTGCTATCTTCTGTGAGGTGGCAAGCTGTGTACTCTTCCAGCAGTCGAGTTAATTTGAGAAGTAGAGTGATACCAACGTGAAATACTGTAATTGGGCTCATCTCTATGCACAGCACCAACTCTGAAAGCAAACTCCTGAATATTATTATAAATATTAATTTCATTTTTACGGCTGAAATCCCAAATATAAACACAAGTTCTTCATAAAAAGGCAATACAGCATCTTATGAAATATATGACTGCATTTATTTGTAAAGCATAATGTACTGTATATTTGTATGAGATTTTTAAACATAGCTTGATTTCAGTTTCACAGTCGAAGGGAAGGTTTGGGTGGGTTTTTCTACAAAGGAGCAAGAGTTTGGTGGTCAGCCTTGGTTTGAGACATCTGTATTTCAGAATGGCAAATTTTGTTCTAGCAATGAAGGGTAATGAGCCGTACTCCCATTAAAGGAATGAGAATTTATTTCCCTTTTTTCATAAGAGATGAAAGCATCTGATCATCTGGGAGACCAGAGAGCTGAGTGGGTCCGTACAGAATCAATGCTTGTTTCCAGCTCGCTCCCTGTAATGTTTAATGGAAGCATATCTGTGAATCAAAATTACAAGGAGAACATATGTTGTAAATGTATAAACAGTTCAGTTGGCAAAGCCAGGAGGACATCATTTGATTCTCGGTGCAGCAACATACCTGTTATTGCAGCAGAGAATGACAATGTGATCCTGGCATGAGGCAACTGACAAAAACCCAGCCTGAGAGCGGCAGCCTCTGCACTCCCCCCCACCTCCCCTCCACCCAGCTGCAGTGAAGCCACGGCCCTTTGAAGCTCCTCTTCTGAGAGCCACCCTGTTAAACATTTAACATTTAAACATTAGGGGAGGTAGGGTTGGAGAGACGTGTTCGCCGTCGCCACATGCTCCTGCATCCCCACATCCACCATGCCCTCATAATCCTGCCCGCCCCCTGTTGCTTCATCCCCATTCCTCACTTTTGACCCATGCTGACAGAATGAGAAGCATCACAGAGGATCTCAATAATTTAACTGTACAAGTCCTCGGCCCCGGCTCTGATATTGCTTGCTTTTGTTTGTGTGCCCCCATGAATACAACTGTGCCTCTGTGTACTGGGGTATTTTATTTGTTTTGCTATTCATGGCGATGCGTTCGACCCATGTGATTGAGGTGTCTGTCTGTTTAAAGCACCAAATACCATTTTACAGGCTGTGAATATGTGCTTTAGTAGTGTTGTTTTTGTTATTACTTTTAATGATGATTACTTTTATCAGTTATGTAATACATGGCTATGTTAGTTCTAAATACTGGATATTGGAAGCATTTATTAATATTAAGTGTGTTGTGTTGCTGATTTCGATGCTAGTAAAAAACAATAAATACAATCATAGGTGGCCACATAATGCTGTAAATGCTAAACTAAAGAGACAGAGTGAAAGTGGAGCATTCTGTGTTAGGGGTGGTACTGATTGCTTAGTAATTTATGTAATACCATTAATAGCGTACTTGATTAAAAATATATGAACTGATGCGACAGAAGATGAGGGGCATGTGCGTTAGAAAATGTACTGCAGATTTGACATAGTACCTGGTTGAACCACCAAGTGGAGCCTCTTGCTGTTTACTGAGATGGAGTTACAGGTGTGTTTGCTGATCACCCGTAAAAGCTGCGTAAAGCAAACGCACCTCCCTACTGTCTAACTGCTAACTGAAGCAGTCATGCTCATGGATTCTGCAGCATCAAGTTGTGAAAAAAGTGTCTGTCTGGTTTCGCTACCTAACTGATGCTCATGCTAAAGCTAAGCTAAGATTTTCAAATGCTAACACAGGAAGCTAAGTGTCTGGCACAACACTCTGATTGATACTTCCAACTGAAGTGACGCACTGCTCTGAGGTTAAATACTATATAGAGGTGGCAGTAAATTCTTATAGATTTCCTGAACAGATAAAGTTTCTGTGACAGTATTTTGCAGATTTCTGTAGCTGGACTAGCATTTACTACAGGACTAGTCTTCATATCAAACAATATCAAACTGTTGGGAGGAGATAGCTTACGTACTTATTTGGAAGATTGCGGCTTGTTTGATGCATTCAAGACTGCATTTTGTCCATGTCCAGTTTCACATGTTTGTGGAATATCATGTAAGACTGAATGCTATCACTTTGATGGACTGGTAAAGCCAGCAGTGTTGCGTATTGTATGTCTGAAAATGGCTTTATTGTACCAAGAACATGATTACAGGAACAGCAAATCCAAACTTTTACCAAACAGAACTAAACAAGTTCAACGTAGGTGACTATTTCTAATGAATGGAACAACTTTACTGAAGCTCTGACTTTTTTACATCCTAAGGGCGATGTAAAAGCATTTTTTTCCATCTTATTACAAGTGAACTCCATATCATTGGCATTAAAATGCAGCAGATTGATTATTAAAACATGGTTAGGGAGCCCAAGCTGTTCTTTCACCCCTGCATGCTAATTTACCAGTGCTCTACATTAAATAATGCTCTACACTCTAATTACATTGTTTGCCAAGCAGGCCGCTGCCCATCGGTATTCGTGCATGCGGATGCACGAACACAGTTTTCAGCAAAGTCCGCCGCTCTCCTCTGAGCGATGCTGTTTATTTCCGTTTAGCCAAAGGCGGTTGAGCAGCAGCTGAGGCAATGATCACTAAATCCAAATCACTCGGATACTTTACGCCATCATTATGTTGACAGGAACAGTTGCAGACGTCAATCCCGTGCACGGTTTTGGCTTGAAAGCTGACGCTGTTGTTGGATGTTGGGCTTTAACTGCGAGGGACCTGCAGTTTTTACACAACAACTGATGTATTTCGCTTGATGCATTTCCTTTAGAGTACCCAACTCTGTAGTCATTGACTTGTGTCTGACATTGCACAATGGGGGAGTTGAGATTGGAAGTAGAATGCAGTTGTTTTTATTTGTATGTTTTTTACCAAACTGTCAACATGGCGCTGAGAATTGCTAGATTTCTGCTTGTGTCATGTCAAATAACTGGCTTTTTTTCCCTCTCCCTCAAAAATGCTGTTCCTCTTAACCACAGGAAGAAAAAAAAGATACAATTGCTGTTGAATTTGTCATTTCTGTGTTCAAGGCTACAAAGCTGAAGGCCTCTTGAGCAACTATAAATATTGAAACCTCTCTGTTAACATTTTACATATATATCTCATTGGAGCTTGAAATTGATTTGAAGTTGGCTGAAAGGAGACAAGCATTTTGAAAAGCAAGCCCAGGGGGGAGAGTAGTGGATTTTTTTTTTTCCCTGAGATTAACATTCTCCTAATGTAAGATTGATAAAGGCTTGACATATCCTACTGAGCCCTATCTTTTCCCTTTTCCGTCCCTCAGCGAGTTTGAGATGTTCAGCGGCGGCAGTCGTTCTAGGCACAGCAGTTTTTGTCCTCTTTTCAAACAAAGCTGAATGTCGACTAATGCGTTTCCTTCAGGGTTATTTCACCTTAAATTCCCACTTTTGGCTCTCGTTACGGGTTTGAAAGTTTAGGTCATTAATTTTCATACAAACAACTTTCGCTGCGACAAAGAAGAGGGACTCTCCATCTCGCCGGCTCACCTAAGCACAGCTCCCTCTCCTCTTTTTCCTTTGAGCGGTTGCTGATCCAACATTATTAGACCGATTTTCCGGTGCTACCATTAGTCAATTAGTCAATTAGTCAGTCTTAGTCCAAAAGGGAATAGGAACCAGATCAGCCTCTTCGGAGGATTTTCACCAGGCCCGAGGTTAGGCCATGTTGCTGATGTCTAATACTGTCAGTTTGACTTTTCTTGCTCACTATGTACACTAATGGCCCTTTGCGGCTGCGAACCGAGTCCCAGGACCAAAGCCGCCAGGGTTTAAACTCGGCAACGAAAAGCCTCTTTGGTGCTTTTCCTGTTTGCATTTCGACTACATCTGAAGAAGTGTGAAAATTAGGTAAATGAGACTGCTAATGGGAATTAGTGGCTTTTTATTTTAGCGTTTGAATGGGTGTTGGACAGCAGATGTGAAGAGGTGGAGTGAGAGAGAAAATGCCACACAGGCAAGACGCGCCTCTCTCTAATAACGTACCAGGTTGTCGGTTTTTACTGGCTGTTGCAAATAATTAAGTTTGAATGAATGAGAAGAAACGAGCCATTTACTCAGTTCAAAAGCCACCCACGTGTCCTAATCCTAAGCTGCGTTGCAGGTTGACGTTTGATGACGAACAAAATGCGACCTCAGACTTCTTTTCTTGGAAGTGTTACCCTCACACATTTGCAGTTTACAGAATTGGCCAACAGTCACAATTTTATCCACCATTTTGGCATCTGTTGTGCCGAAACTAAGATGCTTTCAGGCGGAGTAGTTTGGACCTCACTAGTTTCTTCCATTTTGCTGAAAGAAGGGATAACAGACTATTAAACTGACAGGAGAACAGGAGTCTACAAGAACATTTTTTCAGGGCTCGTACAGATTAGTAGTAGTACTGATAACCGATGTTTAGAACTTACAGAGTGGTGTACACATGAAGATCTTGGTGTCAAAATTTAGAGTAACCCAAATTTCCAACAAAAAACTTCACTTTTCTGTATATTTCATTAAATGGAAACTGTTACTGGTGATGTTTAACTGTCAGGGCCAAAGCAGTACATTTTAAAATGAATTCATATTTTGGGGAATCGGTTTGAAAAACATGATACTGATAATCCGTCTAGTCAGTTTTCAGTTAATCTTTAATTCCAAATCTAAGTATTCAGTGTATTTTTTTGAAATTAGAATTCTAGTCCCGATTTTACTCTGCTGTGAAGTTTGATCCAGTTTCGCGTGCTTTAGTATGCAATTAATTCAGATTTTCTTGCATTTTTAAGCTTGTTGGTGAGCCAACTTCTCAAATTTATTTAAATGGTTGTTAAACTCATTTAATGGATACCATTGACACAAAGTGGATGTTGACTACTGGCTATGAATAAATGCTGTACAAAGCTGTAGCGTCACCAACACTTGAGGTGTTATTGCTTTGATATGAGTCCAAATGACATACAGAACATATAGGTTACCTTTGCTTGCTAACCTGTATTTTATTTTTTGCTGATCCTCCCTTTCAGCTGGCTATGACTCACCCCAGTCACCACCTCAACTTTGGCATGAACCCTGATCACGCCCGCAACTCGCTGTCCAACTGCGGCATCCGCCAGCCTAAATATGGAGACAGGAAGGTCCACCACATGTACATGAGGAAAAAAGGTAGGTCGTTTTAGTTTTTAGCCGTGTTCCAGCCGTGTTTCCGTGTTATTTTAAAGTGAATTTGAAGTAAGCTAAAGAAATGTTGCAAAAAGGAAAATTAAGCTCGTTTCCATTAGCTTGACTAACTAGATGTAGACTGTGGGTATAAGCCTGTTAGCTAGCTTTCTCCTCTCCTTTTGCTATCTACATCTTACTGTTTCCAAAATCCACCTCCTTAGGCAAGCAACAACAACTTCTTAGTCTAATTAGCAACCTGCCACACTGAAAATTTTAAGTTTTGCAGAGAATTTGGATCGTATGAAGTTTGTTCATGCAGTTGTTCCACCCAAGAGTGAAAATTACTCTGCTTTGTGTCCAAAAGTTAGATGAGAAGATCAAAAACACTCTCACATCTGTCTGTTAAACATGAATCCATCAGCTATTAGCTTAGTGGGTGACAAATTCCAGCTCAAAGCACCTCCAAAGCTCACTAACTGACATCTTGTTTGTTTAATCCTCACAAGAATGTCTAAAAAGATAAGTTGGGATTTTGTGGTGGGTTATTTATTAATCAGGCTAGCTGTTTCCCCCTATTTGCAGTCTTAATGTTAAGCTACGCTAACTGTGTGCTGGCTGTAGCATGTAGCGTTATATTTATCCCACAGATGTGAGAGCGATATTAGGCTTACTTTCTCAAACTCTACAAATGTGCAACTAGATAGATAGATAGATAGATAGATAGATAGATAGATAGATAGATAGATAGATAGATAGATAGATAGATAGATAGATAGATAGATAGATAGATAGATAGATAGATAGATAGATAGATAGATAGATAGATAGATAGATAAATAAATAAATACTTTATTCAACCCCTTCAGGAAATTCAAGGTATCCAGTAACTCAAACATACACTACCCTTCAAAAGTTTGGGGTCACTTAGAAATGTCCTTTTTTTTAGAGAGAGAAAAGCAGTTTTTTTTCAATGAAGATAACCTTAAATGAACCAGAAATCCAGTCTAGACATTGCTCATGTGGTAAATGACTATTCTAGCTGGAAATGACTGATTTTTAATGGAATATCTCCATAGGGGTACAGAGGAACATTTCCAGCAACCATCACTCCTGTGTTCTAATGCTACATTGTGTTAGCTAATGGTGTTGAAAGGCTCATTGATGATTAAAAAACCCTTGTGTAGTTATGTTAGCACAGGAATAAAAGTGTGAGTTTTCATGGAAAACATGAAATTGCCTTGATGACCCCAAACTTTTGAATGGTACATGTTGTAGTTAAGAACAAAACATGCAACCCCCCCCCCCCCCCCCCCCCCCAAAAAAAAAACCAAAAAAAAAACAAAAAACAGAAAAAAAAAAACGTGCAATTCATGCTTGTTAAAGAAATAAGGTGCAAAATTGTGCTGGTATTTTAATTACAAAGGAGTAGTAAAAAGTCTAGATACAATGTGGGACTCAGATAATAATAAGCATGTGGAAGAGGTGTAGCCAGGATTATTGGGTTTAAAGAAAAGTTTATTTTACCCCCCTAGTAGAGTGACACTAGAGGTGCAGGAAGACAATTATAGGCAACAGACCAGGCTGGCAGAGCGAGACTTGCTTCCATTAACTGCTTTGGAGCAAATAAACTGGGCTGCGTAGTGTCACCGGAAGGTGGCGATATAGTCTATTTTACGCTTGACTGTGTTAAAAAGAGTAGAAGAAGCTGAAACCATACCAGCTGTTTGCCAACTGCTCAAAAGAAAAAGAAACTTTGGCGTCTACAAGACATAAAGTGGAGATAAGTGTTCCGGAGTCATTTTAGATCGGTAAAGTTGTAATTAATCTTTCATGTCAGCCGGTATCGACCATGTTTCATGTTGTCTGGAGGCGAAGACAACAAGACATCAGTCATGTGTGTTGACTGTTTGTTTGGACGGAAGTTATTGGGGAAAAAGTCCCAAAACTCCCACAGTTTTTCTCCTAATTTTGCTGTTTCTGTTACCTAAACAGTGTAATAGAAGCCCAGCTCCTCTCTCCTTGTCGTGTTTCTGTTCCTTCTTTCTCCAGCCCTTGTCAAATGACCACTGTGTCTATTGTTGGCTCTAACCTTTCCTCCCTGGGGATTTTTTTCCCTTCCTTTCAGGAATCAACACATTGATTAACATCATGTCTCGTCTGGGGCAGGATGACCCCTCCCCCTCCAGGTAGGCAGCCCGCCAGCACATATCTGTTCATGCTATCACTGACCACAGGAACAATCAAAGGGACCATTCTTGTGATTAATATACCCGGCAGGCCCGCTGACAAGAAAATTAACTTTAACTGTGAAAGGAAGGGATATCTCGGGGGAAATGAAATGAGCTAATTTTAAGGGCAACGACTACTTATTATTGAATGTGAGACGCTGTTATTCTCAGAGCGCAGATCAGGTGAGCAGCTGAGAGCGTGTCTGTCTTCTTTGCTACTTCTTCAACCTGTCCTCCCCTCTCTCCTCACCCCCGTCTCCCCCCATCCTCCACCTCCACCACCCCCAGGATCAATCACAACGAGAGACTGGAGTTCCTGGGCGATGCTGTTGTCGAGTTCCTCACCAGGTGAGAAAGCGCCTCTTTGATAGACGCAGGCACTAATTGAAGCCGACTGCAACACTATCGGCCTTTTTATTTTTTCCCTACCTCCCCCTTTCGCTCCCTCCCTCACCCTCTCTCACTCCATCTTTCCCACTTTCTCATTGTCTACCCCCACCCCCTACCCTGTCTGTCACGATCACGCTCCTCTCCCATGCTTTCGACTCATTCAAGACAGTGATTTACTGGTAATTGGAACTGGGATGTAATCCCCTCCCCCCCCCCCCCACACACACACACTTACTTTACCCCCTCACCCCCGTCTCCCACCTTATTTTAACAGCCTGAAATTCTCCGTGACAACTTGCAATTAGCTGTCTGGAATTGCTGTCTGGAATGCTGACTATGTTATTGACTCCCAGGTGAGTGCGGGCCGCTGCTGCCCAGCACTTACCTAAGCACACTGCTAATTATATATAGCTATTATTAATCTCAGGTAGCTGCCCACCTGCATTCTCACTGTACCGCCGGTGGATATAACCGCCGCCAAAGTACGAGAGCACTCAATCGCTTGGGTTGCAGAGAGTAGAAACAGATTTTTTTTATCCAAGTTTCCATTTGCCCAACAACATAACTTCCACTACTACTACGCCACCGCTTCCACAACATTCATGAACAGGATTAAACGTTAATAGGAACTGACACCAGGGAACACAGGACACCGCTCCAGCTGGAGTAAAACACAGCTATGATATGCAGCGTGCATAGTATAGTACAGGATGTCCATAAAGTGTCTTTACTATTTTAAGAATTTATTACAAAGGCAGTTGATGAGATATCTTAACCAGATTTGTTTTATTGTAGTCAGTGGTTGTCAAAGTTCTTTTGTATCTCATTCAATACACCTCTATATGGGCACCATTAGTTGCACGAAGCACATCAGGACGGTACTCGATTTCTTGCCATGTTCGCTGTAGCATAGCCTTATCAATGGTGGCAATAAATTACAATTTAAGATTACAATAAAACAAATCTGGTTAAGATATCTTATCAACTGCCTTTGTAATAAATTCTTAAAATTGTAAAGAGACTTTATGGACACCCTGTATATACTACTTGGGTTAAGAGTGAAAGTTACTCTGCTTTGTGTCCAAGAGTTAGATGAGAAGATCAAAAACACTCACATCTGTCTGTTCAACATGGATCCATCAGCCATTTAGCTTAGCTTAATATAAAACAGGAAAAAATGCTGTCCAGTGGTGACAAATTCCAGCTCAAAGCACCTCCAAAGCTCCCTAACTGGCACTTTGTTTAATCCTCACAAGAAAGTCTAAAAAGCTACACTGGGATTTTGTTATGGGTTTCCACTATTTGCAGTCTTAATGCTGAGCTCAGGTAGCTGCCCACCTGCGTTCTCACTGTACCGCTGGTGGAAATAACCACCGCCAAAATACAAGAGCACTCACTCGCTTGGGTTGCAGAGAGTAAGAACAGATTTTTTATCTGAGTTTCCATTTGCCCAACAACATAACTTCCACTACTACTATGCCACCGCTTCCACAACATTCAGGAACAGGATTAAACCTTAACAGGAACTGACACCGGGGTACACAGGACACCGCTTCAGCTCCTTATGCAACAAAAACAGTGTTACAAAGACGGCGGTTAGCCTCTGTTTCTCTGGATATCTCCGGGCATGTTTTCCCCTCCTTCCTCTCCCCCCTCCTACCGTCTTCTATCTCTGCCTTCCTTCTTTGATTGTTAGTGTCTGACGAGACATTCTTGGCCTACGCGCTGGCCCTCTGAATTATTTATCAGCCTCTTGTCCAGTTAAATGGGTACAGCAGATCCAGCCAACTGCCTCGTCCACCTCCGGAGCGCGCTGCCCTTGGAGGCTATCTGTGCCTTTGCTGTCCAGCCAACAGAATATTTTGCACATGTGAATAGGCCCAACAGAGGGAGTTGATGTTGAACAGAGGGGAGCCACAGGATGATCTTTTTTTTAAAAGGGTCAGCAGATGATGTAAAAGTTAAAGTCGGCATGCAATATTTGTGGTCCCTCTACAGGAAAAGCAAATATTTCATCAGAAGGAGTTACTTAAGTGAAGGTATGTTCTTAAATTAGTAATAATTATTAAAGATAAATGATTGGAAAGGCTTTGCTTCTGTTTCTTTAATTTTAAAGTTTAGGAATCAGTGCTGCGGAACACATAAATAAAAGCGTATGAGAAGCGGAGTTGCTTTATGTTCACTAATGAGGACATTTTCAAATTTATCTGAAAGTTGGAGTATTTTCTTGTACCTGTAGGATGCCATGCAGCCCCAGTCAGCCCCATTTGTCTGACTGACACTTTGACTAGCAAACCAAGAGTCTTCACTCTAATTATTTTCCATTACGCCGAGTGCTTTTTATTAATTCCAAGTGTTTTGTTTTCACGCTAAGATCACAATACCCTGACAAATAGACCTCTCGTGAATTTGGAAAAACAGAACGCCACCTGCTTTCCTCTCTTTGCATTGATTAGAAATGACTGAATTAAATGGCCTGTTTTAATTCAAATGAAATCAAATGACACGCCGCGGTTAGGGAGACGCTGGACCGTAATGAAAATGGAATCTGCTCGCCCGGAACCCAGCTGTGGAACCACTGAAGCGTCGGTGACCATTTCTGGGTTCCAACGTGGACCTGGAAAGGCTGGAAATCTCTGGAAAATTAATTAGATGGTCTTGAAGAATTTGGCTAACGTGAGATGAAGCAAATGTCCAACAATTTGCATCTGAATATATATTTTTGGACAGTTGTAGACCCATTTTATCTTAATTAAGGTTTCTCATAGGACGGTAAAATGTGTAATTTCAGTGAATAATTGATAATTATTGATTATTTTTATGATGTATTCCTTTGAATTCTTGTAGAAGAAAATTTTAATTTGTCAAGACGCAAAGGTAGCAACGCTAACAATGGAAAAAAAATAAACAGATTTACACTCATAAATAGAAATCAGTAAGGATAGAAGAATGATCTCATGGGCTTTCAAAGCATGTTATAATAAAAAAATCTTTAAAAATGCACCATTCACCAGAGCCAGAAACAGTAAAAACTGAAAAAAAATTGCTGGAGTTTTTTTTACTTTCCCACGGCCCTTGTGTGTGTCTGTCGCCGTTTTGTCGGAAAATTAACCAAATCTGAGCCTAAAATCGTCTTTTTTTTGCAAAAATAACATGTTTCCAAGAGTGTCAAGGCTGCAGCAGTTACGGGGATTTTTTTGTCAGTTGAAATGCAGGCAGTGTTTACACAGAACAGATAGGACAAGTATGAAATGTGTTAAAATAAAAGTAGTCACATACCGATAGTATGTAGAGCTACCATTTTTCTCCACTGTTGGTAACACCTGTTGGAACTTGGGAAAATGTTGATCATTGAAGTCCTGTAACTTCAGTATTAAAGACATTTATGGTTGTGCAATTTCAATAGAGGTGCAGGACTTTATGTTGCAGGAAAAAAAAATGCCCACAGTGAGTAAAACTATGACCGAAGCAAATAAAAAAATGAACTGCTTTCAGGGCATGAACTCTAAAATGTCTTTTATGCAGTATTACACAGCTAAAATGCTTGTAAATCATTTTTTAAAAAGTTGAAAAAAAGTTGTTGCTTTATTTATTTTACTGATATTGGAAAAACCTGCAATCAACACGTACAAAAGTTTTTGCAAGTGCTCACAGGTTTTACCAATACTGAGATACTCATGACTTCAGTTGTCCTGTGCAGTGAGATTTGTAGTTTTTATTACTGATTCTGCCACAAACACTTTTTCCTAACCCGTTGACATTGAGAATAGAGTGATTTTAATGAAATATAGTTTTTTAAAGGTCTAAGCTCAAGGACCATTCCTAAAAGTTGAAAATCTGATCATTATTTCTGTTTTCACAGTGTCTGGTTCTAATAAATAGTGTAATTTGGGCAATGTTTTAAAGATAGAACATCTTTCAAATCAGCTGGTGAGTTTTAAGGGTTCAGATTTGAAAATTCTATTGAATAATTATTTCTTATTGCTGTTTATTGTGATTTTAATGACGTATGACTTTCAACTTCTATTTTAGCTAAAAAAAACTTTGTGAAGTTGAAAATTTTCTCGTTGCTGTTAATTGTGATTTTGATGAAATATCATTATTTCAAACTTATTTTTTTAGCGAATGAACCATTCAGTATGTAGAAAATCAGATGATTCTAACTGTTGCTACAGTTTTTGGTTCTAAGAAATGGTATCATTTTGGCATTTTCAAAAAAAGTTAACATGTTTATCAAGTCCGGTGGCAGATTTCAAGGGTTCACATTCGAAAATTCTATTGAACAGTTGTTTCTTACTGCTGGTAATTGTGATTTGAATGACATATCATGACCTTAAGCTTTCACTTGAGCTAAAAAACTATTTGGAAAGTTGAAAATGTGCATATTCTGTCTTTGTTCATCAAGTCCAGTGGTGAATTTCAAGGGTTCTGATTTGAAAATTCCATCCAACAATTTTCTTTCCTGTTTCTATCGAAGGCGGATACTGCTGTCATTTTATCACCCAGGCCAACATTCTCATTTTTGCTGGTTCCAAGGACAACTTTCAGGAGCTGTGATGGTCATATTATGTTTTTTGCCACTTTTACTGTTAGTTCCAAAGACTTTTCAGACAGGATATCCAACCAATGTGAACTACAAATGTCCACAAAGTGTGAAATCTGACATCCAGTGGTTTCTTCTTCAACTGTTCCAATCAGTATGTCCTGTCTGCGTCCACAGCGTTCACCTGTACTACCTGTTTCCCAGCCTGGAGGAGGGCGGCCTGGCCACATACAGAACAGCCATCGTGCAGAACCAGCACCTGGCCATGCTAGCGAAGGTAAACCGACTTGCTCCAACTCGTAAGGTCAAAAATGGTGTGAAGTTTCTGAACTGACAGGACAACATGTCTGAGACGGTGTTATTGTCTTCTGTCTTGCTGTTATGACTTTGCTTCTTTCTAAGTGGGCGCTGGGGTAAAGAGTAATTTTGTCTCGCTGCCATCCTTACCGTTTTTTTTTTTTCTTTTCTTTTGTTTTGCCCCCTCAGGTTTGTAATTGGAGTTAAAAGGTTGTTGTTTTGAAGGACTCGACTAGTGCAGCTGGGGTCCCCGTGGGCCCCTAGAGGTCTTCCTGAAACACTCTCCAGTTCCTGTTATCACTAGGCCCCCTTGCTTCCCTCCTCCTCCCTCTCGCTGGCAGCGTCGTAGAGCCAAGCCGCACTCACTGGCACATTTGCAAAGAACACAACAATAATCGTCCCGTGATGTGGAGAAAGCAATTAAAAACTTCAATCTTTCATGTCGCTCCCCGCTGAATACAAAGATGCAGCCGCCTGAATCTGCATTAGCGCTGTGTAGCAGTTTGGCTTGTTTCAATTTGCCGCTCACGGTAAAGTGAGTGTGATACAGTGTTCAGCGTTGCCAAGTTGTTTACCAGGGCTCCTCTAAAGCCGTCTGCTCAAGAACACTCGCAATTATCTTTCAAAAAATATCTTCAGCGAGCAACGGCACAATCCGCCACTTCACTCGGAAGGCTTAAAAGTCAGAACGGGTTCCCTCTGAGTTGGGGTATTTATGAATTGTGATTTAATTTGTGTGTGCGCGCACAATCACCGGGGGTGGGATACCACCAGCAGTTATCAGCCATAATTAAATAGCACCCTCACTGTTTTTTGTTGGGTTTTTGTCTGTGGTGCTCTGCCAGTAAAGTCAAGTTGGGCTAATTTTGGCTTGGCTCAGAGAAATAGTTGCAGAAAGTTTTGCTGACCAGTCCTACATATTGCAGCGCTGATTTACATTAAATGCAGCTTATGCAGATTATTTTTTTTTGATGCCCTAATTTATTCTCAAACAGAACATAAAAGTTGAGCCCCAGTGTTGCATGTTTTCAGGCAAATCTTTTTAGTCTTAACCAACAACTAAAGTTTATTTGCTTTCATCAAGCCTTCACCAGTACTTGTTGTTGGCTCAACCAAAGTTTAATGACAAGTAAACTCCTAAAACCCATAAAAATGGAAACCCAGTATTAAAGAAGCTAAATAAATGGAACATTTTTTTTTATAATCCAAATGGGTAATTAATATATTAATATACAAGTAAATAGTGCAGCACACAATACAATAATTTCCTGATTATTTCATTAGGACAATTAAGCACCAAATTGTGCGTAGTTGTGTCATATTTTGATTTATAGTGAATTTTTATTTGATTAATAGCTTTCTTCTGGCTGGAAATGACATAAACAGGCAACAAAAGACAATAAGACATTGTGATAGGGATGTTAATGGTGATTTTGAGCTATTTCTGTTTCTATTTTAACAGTTTTTGTTCAACAAAAAATGCAGTATAATGGGTAAATGCAGCTTCTATATCGTTCCAAATGATCCCGGTAATTTCTACCTTGTTCTACAGTACTACAATACAATATACATTTAAAATAACTGATGCCACACTTCTTTAGTCAATTGCAAGTCATGGCTTGAACTTAAAAGCTTGGTGAGCTGCTGTTAAACTCCATCACTAAGAGAGCTGCACTTTGTGAATGCTCAACAAAACGGAGGAAGCTATATCGCTACATCCAAGTGTTTTCAAGTAGCCACAATGAAAAGTATAATCAGAAAGTACAAGAAGTTCTACGCTGAACAATCTCAAAGGGTTTGTTAGGAAGCCCAAAGTAACCCTTGCACTGGAAAGAATGGTAGGAGTCATGAAGAATCCAAGGCTCAGCACCAAAACCACACTGATTAATCTGAGCAACATCTCAATCAGACACTGAACAAAGCTGGTGTCATCATCGCCAACCAAGGAGAACTCCATTTTTCCATGACAAACACCCAGAAGCTCACCTGGACAAAGAGGAAACCATCTGGTCTTCAGTTCTGTGGTCGGATGAAATGAACATGGAGTAGTTTGGACAAAGGGACGGGGCTTTTGGTGTGAAAGGAAAGGAGAAGCTTTCAACTACTAGAACTCCATCCTAAAAAGTCAAGCATGATAGTTGGAATGTAATGCAATGGGGTGTGTTGTCAAAGAACACAGCATTGGGCATTAAGATTCTGGAGGAAAACTTCAGGAAATCTGCAGAAAAACTTGTTCTTGGGTGGCAATGGACCTTCCAACAAGACAACGATCTTGAACATGCAGCCAGAATAGTTCAGAAATGGTTAAAAGACAACAATTTTTAAACATTTTAGAGTCCAGGACTGAATCCCATTGAGAATCTTTGGAGAAACTCAAGACCAGAGTGATGATAACGAAGCCTTGACCAAAATAGAATAGAAAATCTTCGTTGTCATTGCAATTTGCAAAGGAATTAGTCATCCCATTGGTCATTGGTCATCCTAGTGAAGACATGCAGGAAATAGTTTGATTGTTATGATGGCGAGTAAAGGATTTGCCACTGATTACTGAGAATGGATCATTTTTTAACGTTGTTTTATCCAAAAAAACATGGGAATGGCTAAAAATGTATCATTTACCATCTATAAAACAGTGCCCTATTGGCTTTTATCACTTGTTTCTGTTATTTCCAGCCAGAAAATATGTGTTGGTCAAATAAAAGCTCATTATACATCAAAATTACAGAAAATACATAAAAAACAGGCCTTGTGTGAATAGTTTTGGGTTTAACTGTGTTTATAAGCTGATAAATGGCAGCTCTGGATGCTGCAGCTCAAAGCCTGTTTCTCCTGTGGTGCAAGTTTGCAGCTCTATTGTGAAAAGTAGCTTACTAGTGGAAGAGCCCCTTTCCAGAGTGGACGAAGGTCACCGCTGCACTATTTCACATTTTATCTTGGGATTATCTGGTTGTGTGTGTTTTGTGTGCCAGTGTAATTTCGTGCGCACATGTGTGAACATCCTCCTCCCCATTGCTGGCTTAGTGCATCATGCCACAGCTGGACAACACATGAGCACATCTGTCAGTGCCATGAAGTAGAACCTTTTCCTGCAAGGTCAGGCAATCTTTTTCATTTCCCTCAAGTTTTTTGGGCACTTTTTTGTTGTCTGTTTAGCCCTTTTCCATGTGCACTACACCCCAGACATAATAATAAAAAAATGCTATTATTTTTCTTTTTCAAGTGGTAGACGACTTATATGAATTTTTTATTTTTTTTTGTTTTGTTTGTACAGAAACTGGAGTTGGACCGCTTCATGCTCTACGCTCATGGACCGGATCTGTGTCGGGAATCGGACTTGCGACACGCCATGGCCAACTGCTTCGAGGCTCTTATCGGTGAGATTTCCCCCCGTCGGGATCGAGATAGAAGCGGGGATGACGGTTGAGAACAAACAAAAAAAAAATAACAAAACGGAGGGATACATTTTGAGTGAACTAAATATGTAAATCTATTCCTAAAAGGCTAGATTTACATATGCTGAAAACAAATACCATCTCTCTGGTCTTATAAGCACAACACAGAAATTAGCAGGACGGGAGGGGTTTGGTGTAATGCTCTAGTTTTAGTCGAGTGGACTTAGATATTTTTATCGCTTTCATGCATAAATGTGTTTAATTCACCTGTCGACTTAAATTGAATCTCTTCATCGTGTAATTCAGGCTAAAATGTGTGTGTTAAGCTGCGTAAATAGCTGCACTGGATCTCCCATTAGGGCTCTGGAAGCATTACGCAGCTTTATCGATCTCAGGAGATGTTGTTTGACCTCTGGCCGGACAGGCAATCCCCCCCGAGCCCTGCTCCGCTCCGCCTCGGCCACACCAAACACATGCACAGGCTCGCCATTCATCTGGCTAGCACCTCCATTTGTGCAGTAATTAGGATCCTGCAGCTGGAAGCCACACACTCAGACACACTTGAAATATAAAAAAAAACAATCTCTTCGGCGGGGACACTCTCTTCATCCAACCCCGTGGCTAAGCTTCACTCCTGGAGAGCTGCAGAGTCGGCAGCTTTCCTCGTCTTATCACCATCTTGATTGAACCAGTTCAGCCATCTCCGCGCTCCCCCCGATGATAGATACAGAAAGTGGGTGGCTTTAAAGAGATCTTCCTTGCCTCCTCCCTCCCTCCTCACCAGAAAAAAACAGCAGCAGCACTCGTGGAGCGGCAGGGGGAAAGTGCTGACTGGCACCGCGGCCCCCTGCTGGCCCCGGGGCCCCCATACTTGTAACGGGTTCATTATCGGTGGAGACAAAGTCGTAATCTATTCTGTCCTGTGGCTGTCGCCGCCTCATTGCTGCGCACATCCGAGGCTGTGACACCGCTCTCTAACTCCCCCCCTCCTCCCTCCTATCTCCTATCAACTTAATAAAAGTGATGAATAAACAGGGTTCCTGTTACAAAGGAACCTGTGAGAAAATTTGCTGTCAGAGAGCACCCTGTGGTGATGGGTTTTTGGATTCAAAAATATCACCCCCCTCCTCCTCCTTTCCACTTCCCAGCTCGGCACAGACACATGCTGAGGGGTACGTACACACAAATCCAAGACACTCAAAGTCGCTTGCATCGAGAATGCCGTCTGATGTTGCCTCTCTTCTCTCACCGAGCCTTTTGTCATCTTCATTTCGGGTTTTTTTTTAGCTCAAACGCCTCCTTTAAGACCTTGTTGTCGAGCAGTCTATCTGTCTCCACCCTCCCCTGTCTCCGACTTACTCTTTATGTCCCTTTGCGTGCCTCTGTCTCTCTGTTCTCCCCACTCTGTGATCTAGAGTTTGGGTTTTATTAGGTGAAAGATGTGCCACACAGATGATGAGTCATGTTGTCACTCTGTCATCTCCGCCTCCTCCTTCCTTCCTTCCTTCCTTCCTTCCTTCCTCACCCCCCTCCCCTCCCCCCGCAGTCCTTTGCGACTCCCCCATCTTCACCGAATGGAGCACTTCTTCACAAACTCGGAGTCGTTCACATGTGCAGGATGCCACGCTGTCGCTTTCGCCGCTCCGTGCGACAGACGTCAAACCGCCACCAGCAGACGTGCAGATGTGTTGCCGCCTTGTTGTCTGAAGTTACCATCATTTATTGATTTATTATTTTTTTCTCCTCATCCTCTTCTCTCTTTAACATCCTCCACTGAATTCAAATGCCTCCCCTTCTTTCTGAAAAGCCATGATGGAATATGACATGCTCATAATATTTCCAAGGCCCCGGCAGATAGCTTCAGCGGCTTACTATGCATGTTTTCTGACCTTTGTTTTATTTGTTTCTCTGCCATGGTGACCGTTGAACCTGGGCTGTGTTGGAAATGGCAGATAATCTCCTGCTTTGCATGGGCGAAGCTTTCTCTCCGCCGAGCCGAGAATGTGTCTATCTCCTAACCCTGAGGCAGGGCCATTCTCTTGCTCGAGACACGGAGATGGAGAGAGAAAGAAGGAGGGAGAGAAGGAGGAGAATGGAGAGAAGAGCTGCAGAGGAATGGAAAGCAAAGGCATCTGCAATGCAAATAGGTGCCCTGCAACCCTGAATAATTCAAAGTGTTGAATAGAAATCTTGCTTTTCTGATCCCCTGTCATTAACTTCTGCCGGAGTGGGCCATTCTCATTTGGGCTCTTTTGGCCTGCGCACCTCCCTCCCATTCTGTACCACCTCCTCCTCCCTTAGTCCTCCCTCCACCTCACCCTCTCCTTCTGTACTTTTGCTCCTGCCCACTTTACCTCTTTAGAAAAACCGCTTTCTCCCTTTCCGCTTATGCGTAGAAAAACTTGCATGCCTGTTGCCCTCTCGTTTCCTTCTCAGGTCCTCTCCACCAATAAGCCCACATCGCTTCCTTCCTTCCTTCTTCACCCAAAAAGTGTTTGAAAAAGAATCCAGAGAAGAAGAAAAGAGGGACCCCACTCTATTTTTTATGGCCCTAATTTCCTTGTACAGTTGATCTGTGGATTATACGCTGCCAGCAGCCATGGGGGATACAGATGGTGAACCTTTGTGAGGCCTCTCTCTAAGCTCTTCCTATTAAAAGAACGGAGAGAAAGGATTATCTCTCACTTGCTGAATATCAGATTCATACACAATATACCCGGTGTATTCATTGAGTGAGTGCTGCTCCCTTTGTTAAGGTGGAGTGGGTTTCTTTTTTCTTTTTTTTTTTTTTTTTTGTTTCTCCATCTCACTCCTTCGCTCCAAGCCTCATTTTTTATTTTTTTTTTTTAAAACTAAGATGTTTGATGTTACGACGCACTTAGCCTGCCTTTGTCGAAAATTCTATTTTCATGTTTTGGTTTTTGTTTATTTTATTTATTTTTTTGCCGCCTTTAATGTGTTGCTTTTCCGTGTCCGTCTGCCGCTTCAGCCCCCATTGAGCCGAGAGGGAGCAGCTTAATATATTATTTGATGGATTAGAGCCTGAGCGTTTTTGAATAATTCATTCTAGGTTATTAATGTGACTGTCAGCCGCTGGTGTTTCATATGCCCCTGACTCTGGGTTTTTATTGGTCACTGAAAGCCCACAGACATTGGAATTCTATTCCTAAACATAACACTGTACAGTCGGCATGGCTGTCTGAATTAGACTTGTGACATATGTGGAGATTCATTAGGGCCTGGCCTTCTCTGGCCATGACTGATCATCGCTACGTAGCGCTGGATGAAAACTTGCCAGGAGTTTGTACACCGCGCTCTCTCCTGATGTGTATCAAGTTTGCACTGTGACATTTTTAATTCATCAGTCGATGTATCTTGAGAAAACGTCGTCTCGGCGCAATGAACTCTGACGCCTGAAATACTGAATTATTTGTCAAAGTTGGTTTTCCAAAAATTTCAAACAGATTCAATAAGGGATTTGGGTAAAAGAAACACAGATTTTATGCTACATTCAGATCCAATAAAATGCTGTCGAACTCCAGTCCTAGATCAGTGTTATTAGGTTTTGTGGGAGCTGATGGATCACAGTGTTCCTTTGTGCAAATCCAAATCCAGTGCGAGTTTTCATGTATATTCTAAGCAGGTGTGTCTGGGTTGCAGGCGTCCTGCGCTGGCAGGGTCGACTACTCGGGCTGAATGTGCCGGAGCTCTGAGACTGCAGAGTGATTTGGCCAGGGCATGACGCTACTGCAAGATGAGCTGTGGAGAGCTGCTAGCATATAATTGCCAGTTAAGCCGGCCGGGCGTCTTTGTGGGCCGAGTGTGTATTCAGGGCGTCAGCTGCAACTTTGCAGGCTGATGGGATGGACTGCGAAGCACAGATCTCCGTTTAATGATCGCGGCAAGTTGTGCGTTTGATTGGATTGCTGTGGGGCACACTTTTTGCACGGACAGCCTCCTTGTCAAGAATGTTCTCGCTAGACTTAACTGCATATCTTGGTTTCTTCATCCACAGGCCCTTTGATTGACACCAAAGGTGTTGCTTTGAGATTTTTAATACCTTTTAAATCCCTGGCGGCTCTCCTGGTTTCTCCCTGCTTGCGCTCACATTCTCCTGCCTCTTGGAAGAAGTTTTAAAAAATCTAATAAGAAGCAAAAAGTTTGAATTGCAGCCACTTTGAGGCCTCCATTTGGGGGAACTTTTCCAAATCTGCTGTGTCATCAGAACATGAAAACATAAAAACTGCCTGCCAGCCCCACCCACACCCCCAGTGTTCACACACATGAATGCATTATGAGCAATACAGTAGTTGAAAGACATTCAAAAGTCGGTCTTGAGAGGGAGTTCTTAGCCTCCCACAGCTGGTCTCCAGAGGAAACATCTGCTGCGTCGAGAACTGAGGTCCGCATTATGTTAAAAACCACAAATCTCAGCGCTGATGCTTAGTGGAAAACATCCTGTGAAGAACCGCTCCTGTCTCCAGAGCCCCCTGTGGTCAGCCTCAGCGAGACATTCGCCCCGTCATGCCAAGATTACAGGGGTTTGCTTACTGATACGCCTCTGCGAGCGGTTTCGTGGCTCGCTGCGTTGGTGGACTCGAAGAAGGCTGTGAAGTTCATAGGTATTGATTTATAACTGTATTGTGTTGGGATTTTGAATAGTCATAAGCAATGCAGGAAATTACTTTTAGTCTAATGGCCACGGTGGCTGCTGCTGTCCAACGTTTACAAGCTACTTTCATTATTTCGCCACTCAACTGGATTTTTATATTAGTAAAGGGGGGCCTCCAAATGAATGAGAGTCTGCTTCTTGCCAAAATGGCTGCTGGGTGAGACAAAGTTGTCAGGCTTAATCAAATTTTACGAACATTTGGGCAACGGCTGTGAGTAATTTCCCGTTCTGTTTAGAAGTAAAGGGCATGAAAGGCGGATAGAGCGGGAGTGCATTTGTGTTTGTCTTTGTTCGAGATGGTTTGTTTGTATTTCTTTATGGTTTCGCTTATGTCGGCTGCATCCTCGCCGTGTGCGTGCGCGTATGTGTGTAAATGGCCTGTTAGCCATCTGAAAGCAGTTTCCCTCCCCAGATGATGAATCCCTCATATGTTTTTGATGTAGTCCATGAAAGCAGTTTGCGCATTTAGACTTGCGACCGCACCGCGCCCCATTTCCACAGGCTCATTTATGCACATAATAAAAACTGCTGCACGATTGTATACCCAATTTGCCAGGTGGTTATTGCTTTCTAAATTGAATGAGCCACCCTAAGTGTGATGGTTGGAAGTTGTATGCAGCTTAAAGGCACGATGATAGTTCCACTGATTTTCGTGGAAACAGCAGAAGAGCAAAACAACACAACGCACAAAAGGAGGGTTAACTTGTGAAAAGGAGCCGACTGCTGCAGCAGAATGAGCTGGAGAGGCTGCATATCATTCCCATAGAGAGGGAAATTTGGAATACTTGTCTTGTTCTTCGCTTGCTGTGACAGCAGCCTTACACATTCTGGGACCAATCTTCTATCAAATTTCTCCCTTTGTACTGTTTCTTTTGTGTGTTGGTGTATGCACATGCTGTGTGAATTTTTTTTGAAGGTGGACTCAGCGGACATCTGCACAGATAAGTCATGTTCGTGTGTGTGGGCGAGCGACAAAGAGGACATTATACTTTTGTCCACACTGTTGGTGAATGGGTATGAACGTGAAGTACACATGTGGGCTTGCATGTGCTTGTCAAATCTTTTCATAACTGAGCGCGTAACACAAGTTTAAGGTTGCTGTGACCTCAGCCTCTTCTGTCTTCAGTGTGGTGATGCAACCAAGCCTTCCTCCCTTTCTCCTTCCTCCTCCTCCTTTTGCTTTCTGACAAGTGGGAGGTGAATCTGCACGGGAAGCCCGAGGTCATTTCACCGTCAAAAAGCAATAAAAATGCACTCCTACTTTTAATAAAGCAATTATAACTCATTGCCGAGTTCAATTAATTTTAAGTTTTCCATTAGGAGAGAAGTCTGAAATTGCCTCAGAATTTGCTAGGATTTTTTTAAACCAGCGATGCACTGGTGCTTTACTGGTACAAAAACGTGTTTGCACATACGTCTGAACGAGCTTTACTGTGTTGGATTCGCATTCATTCATCCTCACTGTGTTGTTTTGCTGTGTTTTTTTGTTTTTTTCAGGTGCTGTGTATTTGGAAGGAGGCTTAGAAGAGGCCAGACTGCTCTTTGGTAGACTGCTTTTCAACAGCGAGGTAACGGACAAAATTTAAGATAAGATAATCCTTTATTGATCCCACAGCGGTGAAATGTGTTGCATTACAGCAGCCAAGGGAATAGTGCAAACATGTAGGGAACATCAGTAGAAATATAAACAACAGTAAATTTACACAAGCGCTGTTGATGTTGCACAGATTGCATCATTAGTTCACAGTCCAGATATTGCACAGATTATTTAATTTGTAGCAAATACTGATATTGCACAGTTTACTTTGAGTAGAACTTACCAGTACTGCACAGGTTCTTTTGACACGGCACAAATGATTTCATTAGCAGAAAGTACAGATTTTGCAAAAATTCTATCATCTTTCATGGTTCAAAGTAAGTGATTTTCCACTGGTTCTACTGATATTGCACTGTTTCCTTTATGTGTAGAAAGCACTGATGCTGCACAGATTCTTCAATGAGTTCAAAATACTAATATTGTCCAAGTTCTGTTGATTTTGCACAGGTCCTTGCATGTGTGGAAAATACTGATTTTGGACAGATTCTATTGATGTTGCACAGATTCATCTATAAGTAGAAAATGCTGGTTTGACACAGATTTTATAGATACTGCACACGTTCTTTCATAAGTAGAAAATTAAGGTTTTGTACAGTTTCTATTGATGTTGCATGGGTTTTTGTAGGCTTCTATTGATATGACACGAGTCTACATGAGTAGAAACTACCAAGTTAATTATACTGATTTTGGACAGGTTTCTTTGTGAGCTTCTATTAATGTGACACAGGTTCTTTTATGAGCAGAAATTTTGTACAGATTCTATAGATTTTTCACAGATTCATTCATGTGTAGAAAGTATAGAGTTGGCACAGTTCTATTGATGTTGCACAGGTTTCTTTTAATAACTTGTCTGTAGATTGTCAGTCATCCAGGTCATGGTAATCGTAGGAGCTTCAGTAGAAATTAACTGGACTTCTCTTGTAGGTTCTTGAAGACGTTTCACCTTCATCCAAGAGGCTTTTTCATTTACAGAATTCATGATCAGTCCAGCTCACATGGCTAATGGCCTATTAATAGAATATGAATTTTGCACACATTTTTTTCGGGAGCTTGCACTGATGTGACACATAAGTAGAAACTGCTGATTTTGTACTGATTCTATTGATATTTCATTGGACATTTCATGAAGAGAAAATCCTACTTTTGCACAGATGCTACTGATATTCTCCAGGTGCTTTCATGTGCAGAAAATTTAGAATTTGCACAGAGAGCTTCAATAGAAATCAACTGGACTTTTCTTGTAGGTTCTTGAAGATGTTTCACCTTCATCCAAGAGGCTTCTTCAGTTCTGACCGATCGGGAGTTACAGAATATATAGTCACTGGAGCCCACATGCCTAATGGCCTCTTATTAGGATATACTGATTTTGCAGGATAGAAAATATAATTATGAACGTTTTTTTCATGAGCTTCTATTGATGTGACACATTCTTTCATGAGTAGAAACTACTGATTATGTAAAGGTTCTATTGATGTTTCATAGGTTGTTTCATGAAGAGAAAATCTTAAATTTTGCACAGATTTTATTGATATCGCACAGGTTCTTCATGAGTAGAAAATGCTGACGTACAGATTGTATTGATTTATGTGAGTAGAAAATACCCATATTGTACAGATCCTGTTGATACTTTGCAGATTTATTCATGAGTACGAAAATACTGCTTTTGCGCTTTCATATGTAGAAGAAACTGGCATTATACAGACTGCTTTACATGTACAAAATATTCATAATGAACAAGTGTGTGAATGTGAATTTGTTTTAGTTTGATTCCTGCCCTTTGCCTCTCTGTGGTTTTATGTACGGGATGCGTGTTTGCATGTGTGTCTTTATTTTTCAGCCGCACGACTAAGCCGCAGACACGCTAGATGAGATTTCAGTGTTCCGATCTGTGGCACCGTCTCTTTTATTCGCTCAAACCCACACGTTGCATGTTTTGGCAGCGACGCTACCCATTGCACAACTGTGATGCCTAGCCAGCCCCAGAACCAGAGATCTCACAAAATCTCGCTTTATCCTGCAGTACTTTTGACTAGCTGCTTATTGTGTGTACGCTGATATGCACAAAGACGAAACAATAAGCCTGAGAAAAATGAAGATCTGGATGGAGCCGTGGCAGCGAAAACAGCCTGAGCGTGGCTTGCATATTTTGGAAAACGAACTGGAGGTGTGGAACATTGCGGTTTGCCAGTCTTGAGCGGGACACCTGCTATTGTTTGCGAGTGTGTGTGTGAGATCAGCAGGCATGAATAATTGATGAATGAATCAGTATTTGCATTTATCTTGGCGAGAAATGTTATGAATCAATTAAACGACTTGCAGCTCGCCTCGTACGGAGCAGCAGGCTCGCTTCTAATTGGCTATTGAGGTTGTTTGTCTGAGATTCAGTTGGCGACTCCCACACACTACATGACACGCAGAAATCTATCAAACATGTTTGATCACAATCAGTTTTCTTTGAGGAACCAGATCAGAGACTTTAGGACTAAATCTTTCACAACCTCTCACCACAAAAGAACTGGGGAAGATTATCACCATGTACACACTTTAATCATTATTTCTTTGTGTAATCACTTATTTATTTGTATTATTCTCCTCGGGGTTCAAGAGCAGTAATGCAATGTTACGTTCCAAGCTTTTCCCTTTTTGTTTGCAGTATTTCATTTTAATTGATGAAACATTCGGCCTTGATTCGTCCTCGTGTTCGGTCAGATTTACTGAGTCTCTTCTATACTTTGAGGCCAGCCATTGTGTTTGACTGCCGAGCGTAGAGCATTTGTTTCTATGTGGAAAGATGAAACGTCCTTGGTTTGGTTTTACTGTCGTCCTCTGGCCGTGAGCGTCGATGGGAGTTATCAAGCTAAATGTCATGATGTTGAGTTCTTTATTTGTATGATGACAGATTCCCTTATAAAAATACATTGTCGGGGGCTGCAGAACAGATGTGGATGGAAAAACATATTCTAATCTAATGTCCCTATTGTGAAGAGCACTGCAGAGGCTGCTCTGTTGAAGCTGAGGATCAAGACTGATTTAATCCTCTGAACCCTAGGCTGTTTCTACACGTTTTTCAATGCAATGTAAAGTCCTGCAACTCTATGGAAACAGCACAACCAAGGCTGGAAGCGGAAAGAACTCAAGAATGTCTTCTGTGTAGTACAACACAGTTATAATACCATAAATCTGGCTAAAGAAAGGAACTGAAGTTGAATTTGTATTTATTTTTTGGATTACTTATTTACAGAAATTGAAAAAAAAAGTGTCCACAAGTGTTGCCAATACTGGAAAATACAGTTGTGCTCATAAGTTTACATACCCTGGCAGAATTTATGATTTCTTGGTCATTTTTCAGAGAATATGAATGATAACACACAAACTTTTCTTTCACGCATGGTAAGTGGTTGGGTGAAGCCATTTATTATCAAACAACTGTATTTACTCTTTTTAAATCATATTGACAACAGAAACTACTCAAATGATAAATTCAGCATGGGGAAACACCTTTATCGAGTTGTACAAACCTGTAGTTTGTAGAGGTTGTAAAAATGTAGGTACTTAATTATCTATCACATGTTGTTAGAGAGATGATTCAGGTCAAAATAAAACATATTTTATCAATAAAATGAATGCAGCATGGCTCAAAATAGGTGTACAAAAGGGCAAGTTGTCAGCAGGTTGTTGCAAGATACATTCAGCATGGTGAAACACCTTTACAGAATTGTACAAACCTGTAGCTTGTAGAGGTTGTAATAATGTAGGAATTGTTGGAAGATACATTCAGCATGGTGACACACCTGTAGAGTTGATCCACAAAACGCTTCCCTGAAAAGATTGTAAAAAATGTAGGTGCTAAAATATCTATAGTATGTAGAATCACCGTTTTTCTTTCCAGTGATTTATTGTGCGCAGAAGACACCTTTCAGTTCTCTCTGTTTAAGTTTGAACTTTGGATTCAAAAAGCTAAGGAATGTCACACAAAGTGACATACACCTAAATCAGATCAATATTTGTTTTCAGCACCCTTTACCTTTTAAACCTGCACCAGTTCTCCTTGGCACACTCGCTCACAGCTTTTTCAAGGTACTTGGCAGGCGGGTTGTTGAACTTGCCACAGTTCTTCTGTGGATTCAGTCTGTCTTAGTTTCTTCTGTCTCTTCTTGTAATCCCAGACTTAGTCCATGGTATAGAGATCAGTGCTCTGTGGGGGCTATACCATCTGTTGCAGGACTCCTTGTTCTTTTTTTGTGGCAGAAGATGGCACTTTGTGACCTCGGCTGTATGTTTGGACTCATTGTCCTGCTGCACAATGAAACTGGGAGTTAACAGAAGCCTCCCTTATGCATATGAATCTGTAGCACCTAAAGGTTTTGCACAGCACTATATGTCTTAAAGGTAGCCTCCATGTATGGGAAGTTGTTAGTTTAGATTGACAGAAAATGTCGTGAAAAGTTGGGGAAACCTGAAAAAAAATAATCTTCAAAGGGGGCTTGTGTCAGCTTTTCTCTGCAGTCCGACTTGCACTACAAAAACCCTCTGCAGTGTATTATAGTAAATAATAAAACTGGCCTCGGTTCAGACAGTTCACACACCTCGGTTCGGTTGCATGCGACTGAAATTCCCAAGAAAAGCTGAGCGATTTTCAACTTTTGGTTCAAAAGTTTTTAAGGGACTGAAATAGTATGGCTTGTCACCCCCTGCTGAATCCTCCTGATGGCTGCTCTGTCATACAAAGCTGAGAAGAGACAGATGGACATAGACCAGAAAGCCAACCACCAGCCGGGTGGCTTGATGGGTTTCGGTTGCGGGGGACCGTAGAGATGGACGGACAGAGGGCGAGATAAATTTCTACAGTCCGCAGAACCACAAGGATCCTTCTGTATTTTTAGCCTAAAGCCTCAGAATGGGTCTTCACACAGCACATTACTGATCTAATGAGATGCAGTGCAAAACTTCAGGTCTCTACATTTTCCCTCTATCACACCTGGGAAGGTTTTGCCGCTCCTATTTGTCGGTGCGGTATTCCGTTCACACATGGGTGATCAGTCCCATAGCTTTCCCTCTGTAACAAAAGGACGCTGTCTGGTGACTCTCCTCTTGTTTTCTCGCTTTCCTTTCCCATTCTCTTTTCTCTCCCTCTCTCTCTCTCGACACTCCAGGATGTCATTACCCCCACAGATGTTTCACTGCGGTCCTCTTATGACAAAGTCAAAACAAAAGCACTACAACTCCGGAGGTAAAATTCAGAAGTGACTACCTAAAACAAAGCATGCATGTAATTTCCACCTTCAAGACCTAATCAAACAAACAGCGTCCCCAGTTTTTGTTTTTTTTTTCTTTTTTCTTTCCTCCTTCTCCTCCTCCCTCTGTCTCTGTTATTCTGTAATTGGTATGGCATTCATGGCTGGAGCGCAACAGTTATTTCCGTCCCCTTGTTTTTCTCTCAACACATCACCTTTGCTGGCACTGGTTCCCAAACCACAGGGCTCTTGCCGGGGATGGAATCTAGCTTCATTGCACACAGAAGCCCGCAGGAAACAATAGATGCTAATTTGCTAATGACATTACTGTGGAGGTTATTAAAGCATCAGCAGAGAGGCAGGAAGCGTCTTCTTTGGGGTGGGGAGCTGCTCGATTGCTCCCAACCTGGACTCAACAGCAGTGCAATATTTCTGGGGAGAGATGTTGATGCCACTGCGCTGTCCTGAGGGAGGCGTCTCTTTTGAGAAGCAATCACCATAATGATCTCACCAGTCACCTGCGGGCTCATCTGTTGGATTTTTTTATTAACACCACCGCACACACAAGTACGCGCCGAACATGACAAAGGTTGCTGTGACAACTGAGATGGTCAGCATGAGATCATAACTTCCTCTTACCTTCCTCACTTCTGGGTGCGGTGCCAAAAAGGGTTTTAGAGCGGCTTGGTTTTAGCTGACTCAAATGGCGATGGCAAACTGTTCGAATTTTTCAAGCCTTTCTCCCCATTTTGACATTGTTAACAGCACTTTTATGTATTCTGAATTGAGTGGCTTTGCAAAAAAATGACAATAAATCAGGTTTTAAGTGTATTTGATGAGCATGACTTGCTCTGATATTATGTCTGGTCTCTTGGTACACCAGTAGAGTGTGCTAGGCTTACATGCTCACACAGGTGAAAAGGCTGCCTGACAACTCCCTCCATATTAAGGCCGCCTTACTAGCTCGCAGCTGCAGTGACCCCTATTTCTGTTACTTGGATTCCAGCTAGTTCTTTCTGCACAAACACTGATTATTATGTAGTTCGTTCCTTTTGTAAAGAAGGCGGGACACGTCACATGTCACTCTTTACCCCTTCCACTCGACTGTGTCCCTCCATTGTACTGTGCAGTTGGTACGCTTTGTCCTGCGGCTAATTTTTCCAGTGTGTGAATAAGACTGTGCACCTTCACAACCATGTCCTTGGTTTGCTAAGAGCTCAGAGAACGATTGCATTCGCTCATTCACAGGCCATTTTCCATTCACATACACTGCTCTGCCCACACTCACAGGAACTGTAAAAGGTGTGCTCTTCACCTCAACCATAAACTGTGTGATACACTTCAACAGAGAATCAACATTGCATTAAAGGCACAATTATAAGGCATGCTAGTATAATGACCTTATTTTCTGACTTCAAACTACACAAATTTGAATTCTTATTGGATTTAATCCTTTTCAGGTGATTTGTGTTTGTGTAATGAGGTTAAGTATGACCTCTGATGATCATCACCTTATATTAACATTACATGACCCTTTTCCTTTACCACAGTAAACATTTTCCAATTTGTTTATGGTCTCAGCTGGTAGTTTCAAGACTTTCTGAATACAGCAAGAAGTTAATTTTGTAAATTATGGGTCCCCTTTACAGTAAAATAGATGTTACAGTAGATTGTGTTTGTGGACATGGCCTCCTGGTGATTGACGGATTGTTACCGTATAACAGTGCAAAGTGTCCTAGATATATCTGGTTTCATAAGATCAAGATTGTGATGGTAATTTTCCCAATTTAATCTTCGAAAGTGGTAGTCACAATGATGTTGCAATTGCTATGTCCATCTTTTATATACAGTTTGTTGGTGGGGTAACAGAAATGATACAAATTAACCTAAAAAAAAGCTTGCAAAGAATAAAATGTGACGTCGCCAGGACACCACAATCCTCCAGTGCCTCCAAACTCCACAACTGCAGCCTACCCGAAGTGTCCAGATGTACAAGGTGTCAAGTGACATATGGCCAAAATAAAGGTGCCACCGAATAGATTTAAGGTTTTATGGCCAGGTGAAAGTGAGTCTTGTCGGTGAAGATGGATGGACTCATGGCTGGATCACTAATGGACACAAGGAATCACTTTGATTCAAGGTGGAGGAGGGGTGCTTATAGGTGCTGCTATCATGAAAGATGAGCTAGTTGGACCATTTTAGGTTGAAGATCAACCCCCAAACCTTCAAGCCAGTTTGTGAATGATACTTTCTTCAAACAGCGATACAGGAAGTGGCTTTTAATAGGGCCTTTATGCAGGACAGTGATCAATCCTATGCATATAGCGAGTTAGCAAAGACCTCAAAGGTGAATAAATAATGACTAGATCTGCTTTCTCACCTGATGAAAACCCAACTAAGAACTTGAGGGTCCCTCTCAAACATGACATTTACAGGAAAGACTTACCTAACAACATTTGGAAGTTGTGTTTATCTGCATTTTGAAACATTGCATTACCAAAAGCTAATGGAAACTGCAAAAAAGACATTGTCGATTTTTCAGTTAAAGTTTAAAAGTTAAGCTCACTTGTGGTTGTTTTTGGCTTTTTCGAAAATGGGACACAGAAACTTCTTTTTCTAATAAACTTTGGCATCATGGACATTTAATTCATGACTGATCAGCTTTTTATCCTTCTTTCATTGTCGGGAAACATGGCCAATACCAGCTAATATGACAAAATACTACGGTTCCTCAAGACTTATGTCCATTGTTTTCTTGTAGATAGCCAAAGATTTGTTTCTTTGAGGTTTTTTAGTTGGTGGCCTGTTTATTACAACCAAGTGTAATGTAGCATATACCACTACCTACTGACAACAAGACTAAAACTAGTGTATTGACTCCAAGGTGGTTAGTACAAACAAGCCAAATTCAAGTTTTTTTTAATTTTGTTTTTGTTTTAAGGTTTGCTTAATTCTGGAAACATGGCTCCTGACAGACTCCTGGCACGGAAGGGTTGTGGATATTGGAAATAAAGGCACCTATGTTGGTCCTCTTTGAAAGAATGAAAGAATAACTACAACTTTTGTGATTGAAAGCAATTCCTTAAGACTCCAGTCCATTTTCTGCAGTAGATGGACCAATTTTTGTTTATTTCTTCTTTCTTTGTTGCTTCTTCAAGGTTGTTTAGTGGGTACTGGCTTTGTTTCCAGTCTCAACTTTCAGACAACACCATGGAACCTTGTTTATTTACCTTTTTCTCTTTCTATTTTTTTTTGTTTTTTGTGATATTTAAATGTTCATTTCACAGTTGTATAGAAGCATT
>NW_026559374.1:0-27740 GCF_022539595.1 Amphiprion ocellaris | reverse complement strand
CCAGGTTCTCCAAGTTCGCCCAGGTGCCCCTCCTGTCGTTCTCCTCCAGGATCTCTCCAAGTTCTTCCCCCAGGTGGCTCCTCCTGTCGTTCTCCTCCAGGTCTCCTCCAAGTTCTTTGCCCAGGTGGCTCCTCCTGTCGTTCTCCTCCAGGTTCTCCAAGTTCTCCGCCAGGTCGCCCCTCCTGGTCGTTCTCCTCCAAGTTCTGTGGCCCAGGTCGCTCCTCACTTGTCGTTCTCCTCCAGGGTTCTCCTCCAAGTTCTGTGCCCAGGTGGCTCCTCCTGTCGTTCTCCTCCAGGTTCTCCTCCACGTTCTGTGCCCAGGTCGCTCCTCCTGTCGTTCTCCTCCAGGTTCTCCTCCAAGTTCTGCCCCAGGTGGCCCCTCCTATCGTTCTCCTCCAGGTTCTCCTCCACGTTCTGTGCCCAGGTGGCCCATTGCTGTCGTTCTCCGCCAGGTTCCTCCCGCCCAGGTTGCTCCTCTTGTCGTTCTCCTCCATGTTCTCCAAGTTCTCCGCCTAGGTGGCCCCTCCTGTCGGTCTCCTCCAGGTTCTCCTCCAAATTCCTGTGCCCAGGGGTGGCACCATCCTTGTTGATCTCTGGCCACGTTTTTCTCCGCCCAGGCTGGCTCCTCCTGTCCGTTCTCCTCCAGGTTCCTCCAAGTTTCTGCCCCCAGGTGGCTCCTTCCTGTCGTTCTCCTCCAGGATCTCCTCGATGTTCTGTTGGCCCAGGTCGCTCCTTCCTGTCGTTCCTCCCCCAGGTCTCCTCCAAGGATGCTGCGTACAGGTTCCCCTCCTATCGGTTCTCCTCCACGTTCTTCCACCCAGGTCGCTCCTTCCTGTCGGTTCTCCATCAGTTCTCCAGTTATCCGCCCAGGTGGCCCCCTCCTGTCGTTCTCCTCCAGGATCTCCTCACGTTCTCGTGCCCAGGTTGGGCCCCACCTGTCCGTTCTCCGCCAGGTTCTCCGCCAGGTTCTCCGCCCAGGTTGCTCCTCCTGTCCGTTCTCCTCTCCATGTTCTCCCAAGTTCTACGCCCAGGTGGCCCCTCCTGTCGTTCTCCTCCAGGTTCTCCTCCAAATTCTGTGCCCAGGTGGCACCTCCTGTTGTTCTCTGCCACGTTCTCCGCCCAGGTCGCTCCTCCTGTCGTTCTCCTCCAGGTTCTCCAAGTTCTGCCCCCAGGTGGCTCCTCCTGTCGTTCTCCTCCAGGATCTCCTCCATGTTCTGTGCCCAGGTCGCTCCTCCTGTCGTTCTCCTCCAGGTTCTCCTCCAGATGCTGCGTACAGGTTGCCCCTCCTATCGTTCTCCTCCACGTTCTCCACCCAGGTCGCTCCTCCTGTCGTTCTCCTTCAGTTCTCCAAGTAATCCGCCCAGGTGGCCCCTCCTGTCGTTCTCCAGGATCTCCTCCAAGTTCTGCCCCCAGGTGGCTCCTCCTGTCGTTCTCCTCCAGGTTCTCCTCCAAGTTCTGTGCCCAGGTCGCTCCTCCTGTCGTTCTCCTCCAGGTTCTACTCCACGTTCTTTTCCCAGGTCGCTCCTCCTGTCGTTCTGCTCCAGGTTCTCCTCCACGTTCTGTGCCCAGGTCGCTCCTCCTGTCGTTCTCCTCCAGGTTCTCCTCCAAGTTCTGCCCCCAGGTGGCTCCTCCTGTCGTTCTCCTCCAGGTTCTCCTCCAAGTTCTCCGCCCAGGTTGCTCCTCCTGTTGTTCTCCTCCATGTTCTCCAAGTTCTCCGCCCAGGTGGCCCCTCCTGTCGTTCTCCTCCAGGTTCTCCTCCAAGTTCTGCGCCCAGGTGGCCCCTCCTGTTGTTCTCTGCCAGGTTCTCCGCCCAGGTCGCTCCTCCTTTCGTTCTCCTCCAGGTTCTCCAAGTTCTGCCCCCAGGTGGCTCCTCTTGTCGTTCTCCTCCAGGATCTCCTCCACGTTCTGTGCCCAGGTTGCCCCTCCTATCGTTCTCCTCCACGTTCTCCGCCCAGGTCGCTCCTCCTGTCGTTCTCCTTCAGGTTCTCCAAGTTCTCCGCCCAGGTGGCCCCTCTTGTCGTTCTCCAGGATCTTCTCCAAGTTCTGCCCTCAGGTGGCTCCTCCTGTCGTTCTCCTCCAGGTTCTCTTCCAAGTTCTGTGCCCAGGTGGCCCCTCCTGTTGTTCTCCGCCAGGTTCTCCGCCCAGGACGCTCCTCCTGTCGTTCTCCTCCAGGATCTCCTCCAAGTTCTGTGCCCCGAGGTGGCCCTTCCTGTCGTTCTCTTCCTGGTTCTCCTCCACGTTCTGTGTCCAGGTTGCTGCTCCAGTCGTTCTCCTCCAGGTTCTCCAAGTTCTCCGCCCAGGTGGCCCCTCCTGTCGTTCTCCTCCAGGATCTCCTCCACGTTCTGTGCCCAGGTCGCTCCTCCTGTCGTTCTCCTCCACGTTCTCCTCCAGATGCTGCGCACAGGTTACCCCTCCTATCGTTCTCCTCCACGTTCTCCGCCCAGGTCACTCCTCCTGTCGTTCTCCTCCAGGTTCTCCTCCACGTTCTGTGCCCAGGTGGCCCCTCCTGTCGTTCTCCGCCAGGTTCTCCGCCCAGGTTGCTCCTCCTGTCGTTCTCCTCCATGTTCTCCAAGTTCTCCGCCCAGGTCGCTCCTCCTGTCGTTCTCCTCCAGGTTCTCCTCCAGATGCTGCGCACAGGTTGCCCCTCCTATCGTTCTCCTCCACGTTCTCCGCCCAGGTCGCTCCTCCTATCGTTCTCCTCCAGGTTCTCCTCCACGTTCTGTGCCCAGGTGGCCCATGCTGTCGTTCTCCGCCAGGTTCTCCGCCCAGGTTGCTCCTCCTGTCGTTCTCCTCCATGTTCTCCAAGTTCTCCGCCCAGGTGGCCCCTCCTGTCGTTCTCCTCCAGGTTCTCCTCCAAGTTCTGTGCCCAGGTGGCCCCTCCTGTTGTTCTCTGCCACGTTCTCCGCCCAGGTCGCTCCTCCTGTCGTTCTCCTCCAGGTTCTCCAAGTTCTGCCCCCAGGTGGCTCCTCCTGTCGTTCTCCTCCAGGATCTCCTCCATGTTCTGTGCCCAGGTCGCTCCTCCTATCGTTCTCCTCCAGGTTCTCCTCCAGATGCTGCGTACAGGTTGCCCCTCCTATCGTTCTCCTCCACGTTCTCCGCCCAGGTCGCTCCTCCTGTCGTTCTCCTTCAGATTCTCCAAGTTCTCCGCCCAGGTGGCCCCTCCTGTCGTTCTCCTCCAGGATCTCCTCCACGTTCTGTGCCCAGGTGGCCCCACCTGTCGTTCTCCGCCAGGTTCTCCGCCAGGTTCTCCGCCCAGGTTTCTCCTCCTGTCGTTCTCCTCCATGTTCTCCAAGTTCTCCGCCCAGGTGGCCCCTCCTGTCGTTCTCCTCCAGGTTCTCCTCCAAGTTCTGTGCCCAGGTGGCCCCTCCTGTTGTTCTCTGCCAGGTTCTCCGCCCAGGTCGCTCCTCCTGTCGTTCTCCTCCAGGTTCTCCAAGTTCTGCCCCCAGGTGGCTCCTCCTGTCGTTCTCCTCCAGGATCTCCTCCACGTTCTTTGCCCAGGTCGCTCCTCCTGTCGTTCTCCTCCAGGTTCTCCTCCAGATGCTGCGCACAGGTTGCCCCTCCTATCGTTCTCCTCCACGTTCTCCGCCCAGGTCGCTCCTCCTGTCGTTCTCCTCCAGGTTCTCCAAGTTCTCCGCCCAGGTGGCCCCCTCCATTCGTTCTCCAGGATCTCCTCCAAGTTCTTCCCCCAGGTGGCTCCTCCTGTCGTTCTCCTCCAGGTTCTCCTCCAAGTTCTTTGCCCAGGTGGCTCCTCCTGTCGTTCTCCTCCAGGTTCTCCAAGTTCTCCGCCCAGGTCGCCCCTCCTGTCGTTCTCCTCCAAGTTCTGTGCCCAGGTCGCTCCTCCTGTCGTTCTCCTCCAGGTTCTCCTCCAAGTTCTGTGCCCAGGTGGCTCCTCCTGTCGTTCTCCTCCAGGTTCTCCTCCACGTTCTGTGCCCAGGTCGCTCCTCCTGTCGTTCTCCTCCAGGTTCTCCTCCAAGTTCTGCCCCCAGGTGGCCCCTCCTATCGTTCTCCTCCAGGTTCTCCTCCACGTTCTGTGCCCAGGTGGCCCATGCTGTCGTTCTCCGCCAGGTTCTCCGCCCAGGTTGCTCCTCTTGTCGTTCTCCTCCATGTTCTCCAAGTTCTCCGCCTAGGTGGCCCCTCCTGTCGTTCTCCTCCAGGTTCTCCTCCAAATTCTGTGCCCAGGTGGCACCTCCTGTTGTTCTCTGCCACGTTCTCCGCCCAGGTCGCTCCTCCTGTCGTTCTCCTCCAGGTTCTCCAAGTTCTGCCCCCAGGTGGCTCCTCCTGTCGTTCTCCTCCAGGATCTCCTCCATGTTCTGTGCCCAGGTCGCTCCTCCTGTCGTTCTCCTCCAGGTTCTCCTCCAGATGCTGCGTACAGGTTGCCCCTCCTATCGTTCTCCTCCACGTTCTCCACCCAGGTCGCTCCTCCTGTCGTTCTCCTTCAGTTCTCCAAGTTATCCGCCCAGGTGGCCCCTCCTGTCGTTCTCCTCCAGGATCTCCTCCACGTTCTGTGCCCAGGTGGCCCCACCTGTCGTTCTCCGCCAGGTTCTCCGCCAGGTTCTCCGCCCAGGTTGCTCCTCCTGTCGTTCTCCTCCATGTTCTCCAAGTTCTCCGCCCAGGTGGCCCCTCCTGTCGTTCTCCTCCAGGTTCTCCTCCAAATTCTGTGCCCAGGTGGCACCTCCTGTTGTTCTCTGCCACGTTCTCCGCCCAGGTCGCTCCTCCTGTCGTTCTCCTCCAGGTTCTCCAAGTTCTGCCCCCAGGTGGCTCCTCCTGTCGTTCTCCTCCAGGATCTCCTCCATGTTCTGTGCCCAGGTCGCTCCTCCTGTCGTTCTCCTCCAGGTTCTCCTCCAGATGCTGCGTACAGGTTGCCCCTCCTATCGTTCTCCTCCACGTTCTCCACCCAGGTCGCTCCTCCTTTCGTTCTCCTTCAGTTCTCCAAGTTATCCGCCCAGGTGGCCCCTCCTGTCGTTCTCCAGGATCTCCTCCAAGTTCTGCCCCCAGGTGGCTCCTCCTGTCGTTCTCCTCCAGGTTCTCCTCCAAGTTCTGTGCCCAGGTCGCTCCTCCTGTCGTTCTCCTCCAGGTTCTACTCCACGTTCTTTTCCCAGGTCGCTCCTCCTGTCGTTCTGCTCCAGGTTCTCCTCCACTTTCTGTGCCCAGGTCGCTCCTCCTGTCGTTCTCCTCCAGGTTCTCCTCCAAGTTCTGCCCCCAGGTGGCTCCTCCTGTCGTTCTCCTCCAGGTTCTCCTCCAAGTTCTCCGCCCAGGTTGCTCCTCCTGTTGTTCTCCTCCATGTTCTCCAAGTTCTCCGCCCAGGTGGCCCCTCCTGTCGTTCTCCTCCAGGTTCTCCTCCAAGTTCTGCGCCCAGGTGGCCCCTCCTGTTGTTCTCTGCCAGGTTCTCCACCCAGGTCGCTCCTCCTGTCGTTCTCCTCCAGGTTCTCCAAGTTCTGCCCCCAGGTGGCTCCTCTTGTCGTTCTCCTCCAGGATCTCCTCCACGTTCTGTGCCCAGGTCGCTCCTCCTGTCGTTCTCCTCCAGGTTCTCCTCCAGATGCTGTGCACAGGTTGCCCCTCCTATCGTTCTCCTCCACGTTCTCCGCCCAGGTCGCTCCTCCTGTCGTTCTCCTTCAGGTTCTCCAAGTTCTCCGCCCAGGTGGCCCCTCTTGTCGTTCTCCAGGATCTTCTCCAAGTTCTGCCCTCAGGTGGCTCCTCCTGTCGTTCTCCTCCAGGTTCTCTTCCAAGTTCTGTGCCCAGGTGGCCCCTCCTGTTGTTCTCCGCCAGGTTCTCCGCCCAGGACGCTCCTCCTGTCGTTCTCCTCCAGGATCTCCTCCAAGTTCTGTGCCCCGAGGTGGCCCTTCCTGTCGTTCTCTTCCTGGTTCTCCTCCACGTTCTGTGTCCAGGTTGCTGCTCCAGTCGTTCTCCTCCAGGTTCTCCAAGTTCTCCGCCCAGGTGGCCCCTCCTGTCGTTCTCCTCCAGGATCTCCTCCACGTTCTGTGCCCAGGTCGCTCCTCCTGTCGTTCTCCTCCACGTTCTCCTCCAGATGCTGCGCACAGGTTACCCCTCCTATCGTTCTCCTCCACGTTCTCCGCCCAGGTCACTCCTCCTGTCGTTCTCCTCCAGGTTCTCCTCCACGTTCTGTGCCCAGGTGGCCCCTCCTGTCGTTCTCCGCCAGGTTCTCCGCCCAGGTTGCTCCTCCTGTCGTTCTCCTCCATGTTCTCCAAGTTCTCCGCCCAGGTCGCTCCTCCTGTCGTTCTCCTCCAGGTTCTCCTCCAGATGCTGCGCACAGGTTGCCCCTCCTATCGTTCTCCTCCACGTTCTCCGCCCAGGTCGCTCCTCCTATCGTTCTCCTCCAGGTTCTCCTCCACGTTCTGTGCCCAGGTGGCCCATGCTGTCGTTCTCCGCCAGGTTCTCCGCCCAGGTTGCTCCTCCTGTCGTTCTCCTCCATGTTCTCCAAGTTCTCCGCCCAGGTGGCCCCTCCTGTCGTTCTCCTCCAGGTTCTCCTCCAAGTTCTGTGCCCAGGTGGCCCCTCCTGTTGTTCTCTGCCACGTTCTCCGCCCAGGTCGCTCCTCCTGTCGTTCTCCTCCAGGTTCTCCAAGTTCTGCCCCCAGGTGGCTCCTCCTGTCGTTCTCCTCCAGGATCTCCTCCATGTTCTGTGCCCAGGTCGCTCCTCCTATCGTTCTCCTCCAGGTTCTCCTCCAGATGCTGCGTACAGGTTGCCCCTCCTATCGTTCTCCTCCACGTTCTCCGCCCAGGTCGCTCCTCCTGTCGTTCTCCTTCAGATTCTCCAAGTTCTCCGCCCAGGTGGCCCCTCCTGTCGTTCTCCTCCAGGATCTCCTCCACGTTCTGTGCCCAGGTGGCCCCACCTGTCGTTCTCCGCCAGGTTCTCCGCCAGGTTCTCCGCCCAGGTTTCTCCTCCTGTCGTTCTCCTCCATGTTCTCCAAGTTCTCCGCCCAGGTGGCCCCTCCTGTCGTTCTCCTCCAGGTTCTCCTCCAAGTTCTGTGCCCAGGTGGCCCCTCCTGTTGTTCTCTGCCAGGTTCTCCGCCCAGGTCGCTCCTCCTGTCGTTCTCCTCCAGGTTCTCCAAGTTCTGCCCCCAGGTGGCTCCTCCTGTCGTTCTCCTCCAGGATCTCCTCCACGTTCTTTGCCCAGGTCGCTCCTCCTGTCGTTCTCCTCCAGGTTCTCCTCCAGATGCTGCGCACAGGTTGCCCCTCCTATCGTTCTCCTCCACGTTCTCCGCCCAGGTCGCTCCTCCTGTCGTTCTCCTCCAGGTTCTCCAAGTTCTCCGCCCAGGTGGCCCCCTCCATTCGTTCTCCAGGATCTCCTCCAAGTTCTTCCCCCAGGTGGCTCCTCCTGTCGTTCTCCTCCAGGTTCTCCTCCAAGTTCTTTGCCCAGGTGGCTCCTCCTGTCGTTCTCCTCCAGGTTCTCCAAGTTCTCCGCCCAGGTCGCCCCTCCTGTCGTTCTCCTCCAAGTTCTGTGCCCAGGTCGCTCCTCCTTGTCGTTCTCCTCCAGGTTCTCCTCCAAGTTCTGTGCCCAGGTGGCTCCTCCTGTCGTTCTCCTCCAGGTTCTCCTCCACGTTCTGTGCCCAGGTCGCTCCTCCTGTCGTTCTCCTCCAGGTTCTCCTCCAAGTTCTGCCCCCAGGTGGCCCCTCCTATCGTTCTCCTCCAGGTTCTCCTCCACGTTCTGTGCCCAGGTGGCCCATGCTGTCGTTCTCCGCCAGGTTCTCCGCCCAGGTTGCTCCTCTTGTCGTTCTCCTCCATGTTCTCCAAGTTCTCCGCCTAGGTGGCCCCTCCTGTCGTTCTCCTCCAGGTTCTCCTCCAAATTCTGTGCCCAGGTGGCACCTCCTGTTGTTCTCTGCCACGTTCTCCGCCCAGGTCGCTCCTCCTGTCGTTCTCCTCCAGGTTCTCCAAGTTCTGCCCCCAGGTGGCTCCTCCTGTCGTTCTCCTCCAGGATCTCCTCCATGTTCTGTGCCCAGGTCGCTCCTCCTGTCGTTCTCCTCCAGGTTCTCCTCCAGATGCTGCGTACAGGTTGCCCCTCCTATCGTTCTCCTCCACGTTCTCCACCCAGGTCGCTCCTCCTGTCGTTCTCCTTCAGTTCTCCAAGTTATCCGCCCAGGTGGCCCCTCCTGTCGTTCTCCTCCAGGATCTCCTCCACGTTCTGTGCCCAGGTGGCCCCACCTGTCGTTCTCCGCCAGGTTCTCCGCCAGGTTCTCCGCCCAGGTTGCTCCTCCTGTCGTTCTCCTCCATGTTCTCCAAGTTCTCCGCCCAGGTGGCCCCTCCTGTCGTTCTCCTCCAGGTTCTCCTCCAAATTCTGTGCCCAGGTGGCACCTCCTGTTGTTCTCTGCCACGTTCTCCGCCCAGGTCGCTCCTCCTGTCGTTCTCCTCCAGGTTCTCCAAGTTCTGCCCCCAGGTGGCTCCTCCTGTCGTTCTCCTCCAGGATCTCCTCCATGTTCTGTGCCCAGGTCGCTCCTCCTGTCGTTCTCCTCCAGGTTCTCCTCCAGATGCTGCGTACAGGTTGCCCCTCCTATCGTTCTCCTCCACGTTCTCCACCCAGGTCGCTCCTCCTGTCGTTCTCCTTCAGTTCTCCAAGTTATCCGCCCAGGTGGCCCCTCCTGTCGTTCTCCAGGATCTCCTCCAAGTTCTGCCCCCAGGTGGCTCCTCCTGTCGTTCTCCTCCAGGTTCTCCTCCAAGTTCTGTGCCCAGGTCGCTCCTCCTGTCGTTCTCCTCCAGGTTCTACTCCACGTTCTTTTCCCAGGTCGCTCCTCCTGTCGTTCTGCTCCAGGTTCTCCTCCACGTTCTGTGCCCAGGTCGCTCCTCCTGTCGTTCTCCTCCAGGTTCTCCTCCAAGTTCTGCCCCCAGGTGGCTCCTCCTGTCGTTCTCCTCCAGGTTCTCCTCCAAGTTCTCCGCCCAGGTTGCTCCTCCTGTTGTTCTCCTCCATGTTCTCCAAGTTCTCCGCCCAGGTGGCCCCTCCTGTCGTTCTCCTCCAGGTTCTCCTCCAAGTTCTGCGCCCAGGTGGCCCCTCCTGTTGTTCTCTGCCAGGTTCTCCACCCAGGTCGCTCCTCCTGTCGTTCTCCTCCAGGTTCTCCAAGTTCTGCCCCCAGGTGGCTCCTCTTGTCGTTCTCCTCCAGGATCTCCTCCACGTTCTGTGCCCAGGTCGCTCCTCCTGTCGTTCTCCTCCAGGTTCTCCTCCAGATGCTGTGCACAGGTTGCCCCTCCTATCGTTCTCCTCCACGTTCTCCGCCCAGGTCGCTCCTCCTGTCGTTCTCCTTCAGGTTCTCCAAGTTCTCCGCCCAGGTGGCCCCTCTTGTCGTTCTCCAGGATCTTCTCCAAGTTCTGCCCTCAGGTGGCTCCTCCTGTCGTTCTCCTCCAGGTTCTCTTCCAAGTTCTGTGCCCAGGTGGCCCCTCCTGTTGTTCTCCGCCAGGTTCTCCGCCCAGGACGCTCCTCCTGTCGTTCTCCTCCAGGATCTCCTCCAAGTTCTGTGCCCCGAGGTGGCCCTTCCTGTCGTTCTCTTCCTGGTTCTCCTCCACGTTCTGTGTCCAGGTTGCTGCTCCAGTCGTTCTCCTCCAGGTTCTCCAAGTTCTCCGCCCAGGTGGCCCCTCCTGTCGTTCTCCTCCAGGATCTCCTCCACGTTCTGTGCCCAGGTCGCTCCTCCTGTCGTTCTCCTCCACGTTCTCCTCCAGATGCTGCGCACAGGTTACCCCTCCTATCGTTCTCCTCCACGTTCTCCGCCCAGGTCACTCCTCCTGTCGTTCTCCTCCAGGTTCTCCTCCACGTTCTGTGCCCAGGTGGCCCCTCCTGTCGTTCTCCGCCAGGTTCTCCGCCCAGGTTGCTCCTCCTGTCGTTCTCCTCCATGTTCTCCAAGTTCTCCGCCCAGGTCGCTCCTCCTGTCGTTCTCCTCCAGGTTCTCCTCCAGATGCTGCGCACAGGTTGCCCCTCCTATCGTTCTCCTCCACGTTCTCCGCCCAGGTCGCTCCTCCTATCGTTCTCCTCCAGGTTCTCCTCCACGTTCTGTGCCCAGGTGGCCCATGCTGTCGTTCTCCGCCAGGTTCTCCGCCCAGGTTGCTCCTCCTGTCGTTCTCCTCCATGTTCTCCAAGTTCTCCGCCCAGGTGGCCCCTCCTGTCGTTCTCCTCCAGGTTCTCCTCCAAGTTCTGTGCCCAGGTGGCCCCTCCTGTTGTTCTCTGCCACGTTCTCCGCCCAGGTCGCTCCTCCTGTCGTTCTCCTCCAGGTTCTCCAAGTTCTGCCCCCAGGTGGCTCCTCCTGTCGTTCTCCTCCAGGATCTCCTCCATGTTCTGTGCCCAGGTCGCTCCTCCTATCGTTCTCCTCCAGGTTCTCCTCCAGATGCTGCGTACAGGTTGCCCCTCCTATCGTTCTCCTCCACGTTCTCCGCCCAGGTCGCTCCTCCTGTCGTTCTCCTTCAGATTCTCCAAGTTCTCCGCCCAGGTGGCCCCTCCTGTCGTTCTCCTCCAGGATCTCCTCCACGTTCTGTGCCCAGGTGGCCCCACCTGTCGTTCTCCGCCAGGTTCTCCGCCAGGTTCTCCGCCCAGGTTTCTCCTCCTGTCGTTCTCCTCCATGTTCTCCAAGTTCTCCGCCCAGGTGGCCCCTCCTGTCGTTCTCCTCCAGGTTCTCCTCCAAGTTCTGTGCCCAGGTGGCCCCTCCTGTTGTTCTCTGCCAGGTTCTCCGCCCAGGTCGCTCCTCCTGTCGTTCTCCTCCAGGTTCTCCAAGTTCTGCCCCCAGGTGGCTCCTCCTGTCGTTCTCCTCCAGGATCTCCTCCACGTTCTTTGCCCAGGTCGCTCCTCCTGTCGTTCTCCTCCAGGTTCTCCTCCAGATGCTGCGCACAGGTTGCCCCTCCTATCGTTCTCCTCCACGTTCTCCGCCCAGGTCGCTCCTCCTGTCGTTCTCCTCCAGGTTCTCCAAGTTCTCCGCCCAGGTGGCCCCCTCCATTCGTTCTCCAGGATCTCCTCCAAGTTCTTCCCCCAGGTGGCTCCTCCTGTCGTTCTCCTCCAGGTTCTCCTCCAAGTTCTTTGCCCAGGTGGCTCCTCCTGTCGTTCTCCTCCAGGTTCTCCAAGTTCTCCGCCCAGGTCGCCCCTCCTGTCGTTCTCCTCCAAGTTCTGTGCCCAGGTCGCTCCTCCTGTCGTTCTCCTCCAGGTTCTCCTCCAAGTTCTGTGCCCAGGTGGCTCCTCCTGTCGTTCTCCTCCAGGTTCTCCTCCACGTTCTGTGCCCAGGTCGCTCCTCCTGTCGTTCTCCTCCAGGTTCTCCTCCAAGTTCTGCCCCCAGGTGGCCCCTCCTATCGTTCTCCTCCAGGTTCTCCTCCACGTTCTGTGCCCAGGTGGCCCATGCTGTCGTTCTCCGCCAGGTTCTCCGCCCAGGTTGCTCCTCTTGTCGTTCTCCTCCATGTTCTCCAAGTTCTCCGCCTAGGTGGCCCCTCCTGTCGTTCTCCTCCAGGTTCTCCTCCAAATTCTGTGCCCAGGTGGCACCTCCTGTTGTTCTCTGCCACGTTCTCCGCCCAGGTCGCTCCTCCTGTCGTTCTCCTCCAGGTTCTCCAAGTTCTGCCCCCAGGTGGCTCCTCCTGTCGTTCTCCTCCAGGATCTCCTCCATGTTCTGTGCCCAGGTCGCTCCTCCTGTCGTTCTCCTCCAGGTTCTCCTCCAGATGCTGCGTACAGGTTGCCCCTCCTATCGTTCTCCTCCACGTTCTCCACCCAGGTCGCTCCTCCTGTCGTTCTCCTTCAGTTCTCCAAGTTATCCGCCCAGGTGGCCCCTCCTGTCGTTCTCCTCCAGGATCTCCTCCACGTTCTGTGCCCAGGTGGCCCCACCTGTCGTTCTCCGCCAGGTTCTCCGCCAGGTTCTCCGCCCAGGTTGCTCCTCCTGTCGTTCTCCTCCATGTTCTCCAAGTTCTCCGCCCAGGTGGCCCCTCCTGTCGTTCTCCTCCAGGTTCTCCTCCAAATTCTGTGCCCAGGTGGCACCTCCTGTTGTTCTCTGCCACGTTCTCCGCCCAGGTCGCTCCTCCTGTCGTTCTCCTCCAGGTTCTCCAAGTTCTGCCCCCAGGTGGCTCCTCCTGTCGTTCTCCTCCAGGATCTCCTCCATGTTCTGTGCCCAGGTCGCTCCTCCTGTCGTTCTCCTCCAGGTTCTCCTCCAGATGCTGCGTACAGGTTGCCCCTCCTATCGTTCTCCTCCACGTTCTCCACCCAGGTCGCTCCTCCTGTCGTTCTCCTTCAGTTCTCCAAGTTATCCGCCCAGGTGGCCCCTCCTGTCGTTCTCCAGGATCTCCTCCAAGTTCTGCCCCCAGGTGGCTCCTCCTGTCGTTCTCCTCCAGGTTCTCCTCCAAGTTCTGTGCCCAGGTCGCTCCTCCTGTCGTTCTCCTCCAGGTTCTACTCCACGTTCTTTTCCCAGGTCGCTCCTCCTGTCGTTCTGCTCCAGGTTCTCCTCCACGTTCTGTGCCCAGGTCGCTCCTCCTGTCGTTCTCCTCCAGGTTCTCCTCCAAGTTCTGCCCCCAGGTGGCTCCTCCTGTCGTTCTCCTCCAGGTTCTCCTCCAAGTTCTCCGCCCAGGTTGCTCCTCCTGTTGTTCTCCTCCATGTTCTCCAAGTTCTCCGCCCAGGTGGCCCCTCCTGTCGTTCTCCTCCAGGTTCTCCTCCAAGTTCTGCGCCCAGGTGGCCCCTCCTGTTGTTCTCTGCCAGGTTCTCCGCCCAGGTCGCTCCTCCTGTCGTTCTCCTCCAGGTTCTCCAAGTTCTGCCCCCAGGTGGCTCCTCTTGTCGTTCTCCTCCAGGATCTCCTCCACGTTCTGTGCCCAGGTCGCTCCTCCTGTCGTTCTCCTCCAGGTTCTCCTCCAGATGCTGTGCACAGGTTGCCCCTCCTATCGTTCTCCTCCACGTTCTCCGCCCAGGTCGCTCCTCCTGTCGTTCTCCTTCAGGTTCTCCAAGTTCTCCGCCCAGGTGGCCCCTCTTGTCGTTCTCCAGGATCTTCTCCAAGTTCTGCCCTCAGGTGGCTCCTCCTGTCGTTCTCCTCCAGGTTCTCTTCCAAGTTCTGTGCCCAGGTGGCCCCTCCTGTTGTTCTCCGCCAGGTTCTCCGCCCAGGACGCTCCTCCTGTCGTTCTCCTCCAGGATCTCCTCCAAGTTCTGTGCCCCGAGGTGGCCCTTCCTGTCGTTCTCTTCCTGGTTCTCCTCCACGTTCTGTGTCCAGGTTGCTGCTCCAGTCGTTCTCCTCCAGGTTCTCCAAGTTCTCCGCCCAGGTGGCCCCTCCTGTCGTTCTCCTCCAGGATCTCCTCCACGTTCTGTGCCCAGGTCGCTCCTCCTGTCGTTCTCCTCCACGTTCTCCTCCAGATGCTGCGCACAGGTTGCCCCTCCTATCGTTCTCCTCCACGTTCTCCGCCCAGGTCACTCCTCCTGTCGTTCTCCTCCAGGTTCTCCTCCACGTTCTGTGCCCAGGTGGCCCCTCCTGTCGTTCTCCGCCAGGTTCTCCGCCCAGGTTGCTCCTCCTGTCGTTCTCCTCCATGTTCTCCAAGTTCTCCGCCCAGGTCGCTCCTCCTGTCGTTCTCCTCCAGGTTCTCCTCCAGATGCTGCGCACAGGTTGCCCCTCCTATCGTTCTCCTCCACGTTCTCCGCCCAGGTCGCTCCTCCTATCGTTCTCCTCCAGGTTCTCCTCCACGTTCTGTGCCCAGGTGGCCCATGCTGTCGTTCTCCGCCAGGTTCTCCGCCCAGGTTGCTCCTCCTGTCGTTCTCCTCCATGTTCTCCAAGTTCTCCGCCCAGGTGGCCCCTCCTGTCGTTCTCCTCCAGGTTCTCCTCCAAGTTCTGTGCCCAGGTGGCCCCTCCTGTTGTTCTCTGCCACGTTCTCCGCCCAGGTCGCTCCTCCTGTCGTTCTCCTCCAGGTTCTCCAAGTTCTGCCCCCAGGTGGCTCCTCCTGTCGTTCTCCTCCAGGATCTCCTCCATGTTCTGTGCCCAGGTCGCTCCTCCTATCGTTCTCCTCCAGGTTCTCCTCCAGATGCTGCGTACAGGTTGCCCCTCCTATCGTTCTCCTCCACGTTCTCCGCCCAGGTCGCTCCTCCTGTCGTTCTCCTTCAGATTCTCCAAGTTCTCCGCCCAGGTGGCCCCTCCTGTCGTTCTCCTCCAGGATCTCCTCCACGTTCTGTGCCCAGGTGGCCCCACCTGTCGTTCTCCGCCAGGTTCTCCGCCAGGTTCTCCGCCCAGGTTTCTCCTCCTGTCGTTCTCCTCCATGTTCTCCAAGTTCTCCGCCCAGGTGGCCCCTCCTGTCGTTCTCCTCCAGGTTCTCCTCCAAGTTCTGTGCCCAGGTGGCCCCTCCTGTTGTTCTCTGCCAGGTTCTCCGCCCAGGTCGCTCCTCCTGTCGTTCTCCTCCAGGTTCTCCAAGTTCTGCCCCCAGGTGGCTCCTCCTGTCGTTCTCCTCCAGGATCTCCTCCACGTTCTTTGCCCAGGTCGCTCCTCCTGTCGTTCTCCTCCAGGTTCTCCTCCAGATGCTGCGCACAGGTTGCCCCTCCTATCGTTCTCCTCCACGTTCTCCGCCCAGGTCGCTCCTCCTGTCGTTCTCCTCCAGGTTCTCCAAGTTCTCCGCCCAGGTGGCCCCCTCCATTCGTTCTCCAGGATCTCCTCCAAGTTCTTCCCCCAGGTGGCTCCTCCTGTCGTTCTCCTCCAGGTTCTCCTCCAAGTTCTTTGCCCAGGTGGCTCCTCCTGTCGTTCTCCTCCAGGTTCTCCAAGTTCTCCGCCCAGGTCGCCCCTCCTGTCGTTCTCCTCCAAGTTCTGTGCCCAGGTCGCTCCTCCTGTCGTTCTCCTCCAGGTTCTCCTCCAAGTTCTGTGCCCAGGTGGCTCCTCCTGTCGTTCTCCTCCAGGTTCTCCTCCACGTTCTGTGCCCAGATCGCTCCTCCTGTCGTTCTCCTCCAGGTTCTCCTCCAAGTTCTGCCCCCAGGTGGCCCCTCCTATCGTTCTCCTCCAGGTTCTCCTCCACGTTCTGTGCCCAGGTGGCCCATGCTGTCGTTCTCCGCCAGGTTCTCCGCCCAGGTTGCTCCTCTTGTCGTTCTCCTCCATGTTCTCCAAGTTCTCCGCCTAGGTGGCCCCTCCTGTCGTTCTCCTCCAGGTTCTCCTCCAAATTCTGTGCCCAGGTGGCACCTCCTGTTGTTCTCTGCCACGTTCTCCGCCCAGGTCGCTCCTCCTGTCGTTCTCCTCCAGGTTCTCCAAGTTCTGCCCCCAGGTGGCTCCTCCTGTCGTTCTCCTCCAGGATCTCCTCCATGTTCTGTGCCCAGGTCGCTCCTCCTGTCGTTCTCCTCCAGGTTCTCCTCCAGATGCTGCGTACAGGTTGCCCCTCCTATCGTTCTCCTCCACGTTCTCCACCCAGGTCGCTCCTCCTGTCGTTCTCCTTCAGTTCTCCAAGTTATCCGCCCAGGTGGCCCCTCCTGTCGTTCTCCTCCAGGATCTCCTCCACGTTCTGTGCCCAGGTGGCCCCACCTGTCGTTCTCCGCCAGGTTCTCCGCCAGGTTCTCCGCCCAGGTAGCTCCTCCTGTCGTTCTCCTCCATGTTCTCCAAGTTCTCCGCCCAGGTGGCCCCTCCTGTCGTTCTCCTCCAGGTTCTCCTCCAAGTTCTGTGCCCAGGTGGCCCCTCCTGTTGTTCTCTGCCAGGTTCTCCGCCCAGGTCGCTCCTCCTGTCGTTCTCCTCCAGGTTCTCCAAGTTCTGCCCCCAGGTGGCTCCTCCTGTCGTTCTCCTCCAGGATCTCCTCCACGTTCTTTGCCCAGGTCGCTCCTCCTGTCGTTCTCCTCCAGGTTCTCCTCCAGATGCTGCGCACAGGTTGCCCCTCCTATCGTTCTCCTCCACGTTCTCCGCTCAGGTCGCTCCTCCTGTCGTTCTCATCCAGGTTCTCCAAGTTCTCCGCCCAGGTGGCCCCCTCCATTCGTTCTCCAGGATCTCCTCCAAGTTCTGCCCCCAGGTGGCTCCTCCTGTCGTTCTCCTCCAGGTTCTCCTCCAAGTTCTTTGCCCAGGTGGCTCCTCCTGTCGTTCTCCTCCAGGTTCTCCAAGTTCTCCGCCCAGGTCGCCCCTCCTGTCGTTCTCCTCCAAGTTCTGTGCCCAGGTCGCTCCTCCTGTCGTTCTCCTCCAGGTTCTCCAAGTTTTGCCCCCAGGTGGCTCCTCCTGTCGTTCTCCTCCAGGATCTCCTCCATGTTCTGTGCCCAGGTCGCTCCTCCTGTCGTTCTCCTCCAGATGCTGCGTACAGGTTGCCCCTCCTATCGTTCTCCTCCACGTTCTCCGCCCAGGTCGCTCCTCCTGTCGTTCTCCTTCAGTTCTCCAAGTTATCCGCCCAGGTGGCCCCTCCTGTCGTTCTCCAGGATCTCCTCCAAGTTCTGCCCCCAGGTGGCTCCTCCTGTCGTTCTCCTCCAGGATCTCCTCCACGTTCTGTGCCCAGGTCGCTCCTCCTGTCGTTCTCCTCCAGGTTCTCCTCCAGATGCTGCGCACAGGTTGCCCCTCCTATCGTTCTCCTCCACGTTCTCCGCCCAGGTCGCTCCTCCTGTCGTTCTCCTCCAGGTTCTCCAAGTTCTCCGCCCAGGTGGCCCCTCCTATCGTTCTCCTCCAGGTTCTCCTCCACGTTCTGTGCCCAGGTGGCCCATGCTGTCGTTCTCCGCCAGGTTCTCCGCCCAGGTTGCTCCTCCTGTCGTTGTCCTCCATGTTCTCCAAGTTCTCCGCCCAGGTGGCCCCTCCTGTCGTTCTCCTCCAGGTTCTCCAAGTTCTGTGCCCAGGTGGCCCCTCCTGTTGTTCTCTGCCACGTTCTCCGCCCAGGTCGCTCCTCCTGTCGTTCTCCTCCAGGTTCTCCAAGTTCTGCCCCCAGGTGGCTCCTCTTGTCGTTCTCCTCCAGGATCTCCTCCATGTTCTGTGCCCAGGTCGCTCCTCCTGTCGTTCTCCTCCAGGTTCTTCTCCAGATGCTGCGTACAGGTTGCCCCTCCTATCGTTCTCCTCCACGTTCTCCGCCCAGGTCGCTCCTCCTGTCGTTCTCCTTCAGGTTCTCCAAGTTCTCCGCCCAGGTGGCCCCTCCTGTCGTTCTCCTCCAGGTTCTCCTCCAAGTTCTGTGCCCAGGTGGCCCCTCCTGTTGTTCTCTGCCAGGTTCTCTGCCCAGGTCGCTCCTCCTGTCGTTCTCCTCCAGGTTCTCCAAGTTCTGCCCCCAGGTGGCTCCTCCTGTCGTTCTCCTCCAGGTTCTCCTCCACGTTCTGTGCCCAGGTCGCTCCTCCTGTCGTTCTCCTCCAGGTTCTCCTCCAGATGCTGCGCACAGGTTGCCCCTCCTATCGTTCTCCTCCACGTTCTCCGCCCAGGTCGCTCCTCCTGTCGTTCTCCTTCAGGTTCTGCAAGTTATCCGCCCAGGTGGCCCCTCCTGTCGTTCTCCAGGATCTCCTCCAAGTTCTGCCCCCAGGTGGCTCCTCCTGTCGTTCTCCTCCAGGTTCTCCTCCAAGTTCTGTGCCCAGGTCGCTCCTCCTGTCGTTCTCCTCCAGGTTCTCCTCCACGTTCTGTGCCCAGGTCGCTCCTCCTGTCGTTCTCCTCCAGGTTCTCCTCCAAGTTCTGCCCCCAGGTGGCTCCTCCTGTCGTTCTCCTCCAGGTTCTCCTCCAAGTTCTGTGCCCAGGTTGCTCCTCCTGTCGTTCTCCTCCAGGTTCTCCAAGTTCTCCGCCCAGGTGGCCCCTCCTGTCGTTCTCCTCCAGGATCTCCTCCACGTTCTGTTCCCAGGTGGCCCCTCCTGTCGTTCTCCGCCAGGTTCTCAGCCCAGGTTGCTCCTCTTGTCGTTCTCCTCCATGTTCTCCAAGTTCTCCGCCCAGGTGGCCCCTCCTTTCGTTCTCCTCCAGGTTCTCCAAGTTCTGCCCCCAGGTGGCTCCTCCTGTCGTTCTCCTCCAGGTTCTCCCCCAAGTTCTGTGCCCAGTTCGCTCCTCCTGTCGTTCTCCTCCAGGTTCTCCAAGTTCTCCGCCCAGGTGGCCCCTCCTATCGTTCTGCTCCAGGTTCTCCTCCACGTTCTGTGCCCAGGTGGCCCATGCTGTCGTTCTCCGCCAGGTTCTCCGCCCAGGTTGCTCCTCCTGTCGTTCTCCTCCATGTTCTCCGCCCAGGTGGCCCCTCCTGTCGTTCTCCTCCAGGTTCTCCAAGTTCTGTGCCCAGGTGGCCCCTCCTGTTGTTCTCTGCCACGTTCTCCGCCCAGGTCGCTCCTCCTGTCGTTCTCCTCCAGGTTCTCCAAGTTCTGCCCCCAGGTGGCTCCTCTTGTCGTTCTCCTCCAGGATCTCCTCCATGTTCTGTGCCCAGGTCGCTCCTCCTGTCGTTCTCCTCCAGGTTCTTCTCCAGATGCTGCGTACAGGTTGCCCCTCCTATCGTTCTCCTCCACGTTCTCCGCCCAGGTCGCTCCTCCTGTCGTTCTCCTTCAGGTTCTCCAAGTTCTCCGCCCAGGTGGCCCCTCCTGTCGTTCTCCTCCAGGATCTCCTCCACGTTCTGTGCCCAGGTGGCCCCTCCTGTCGTTCTCCGCCAGGTTCTCCGCCCAGGTTGCTCCTCCTGTCGTTCTCCTCCATGTTCTCCAAGTTCTCTGCCCAGGTCGCTCCTCCTGTCGTTCTCCTCCAGGTTCTCCTCCAGATGCTGCGCACAGGTTGCCCCTCCTATCGTTCTCCTCCACGTTCTACGCCCAGGTCGCTCCTCCTGTCGTTCTCCTCCAGGTTCTCCAAGTTCTCCGCCCAGGTGGCCCCTCCTATCGTTCTCCTCCAGGTTCTCCTCCACGTTCTGTGCCCAGGTGGCCCATGCTGTCGTTCTCCGCCAGGTTCTCCGCCCAGGTTGCTCCTCCTGTCGTTCTCCTCCATGTTCTCCAAGTTCTCCGCCCAGGTGGCCCCTCCTGTCGTTCTCCTCCAGGTTCTCCTCCAAGTTCTGTGCCCAGGTGGCCCCTCCTGTTGTTCTCTGCCAGATTCTCCGCCCAGGTCGCTCCTCCTGTCGTTCTCCTCCAGGTTCTCCAAGTTCTGCCCCCAGGTGGCTCCTCCTGTCGTTCTCCTCCAGGATCTCCTCCACGTTCTGTGCCCAGGTCGCTCCTCCTGTCGTTCTCCTCCAGGTTCTCCTCCAGATGCTGTGCACAGGTTGCCCCTCCTATCGTTCTCCTCCACGTTCTCCGCCCAGGTCGCTCCTCCTGTCGTTCTCCTACAGGTTCTCCAAGTTCTCCGCCCAGGTGGCTCCTCCTGTCGTTCTCCTCCAGGTTCTCCTCCAAGTTCTGTGCCCATGTGGCTCCTCCTGTCGTTCTCCTCCAGGTTCTCCAAGTTCTCCTCCCTGGTCGCTCCTCCTGTCGTTCTTCTCCAGGATCTCCTCCATGTTCTGTGCCCAGATCGCTCCTCCTGTCGTTCTCCTCCAGATGCTGCGTACAGGTTGCCCCTCCTATCGTTCTCCTCCACGTTCTCCGCCCAGGTCGCTCCTCCTGTCGTTCTCCTTCAGTTCTCCAAGTTATCCGCCCAGGTGGCCCCTCCTGTCGTTCTCCAGGATCTCCTCCAAGTTCAGCCCCCAGGTGGCTCCTCCTGTCGTTCTCCTCCAGGTTCTCCTCCAAGTTCTGTGCCCAGGTCGCTCCTCCTGTCGTTCTCCTCCAGGTTCTCCTCCACGTTCTGTGCCCAGGTCGCTCCTCCTGTCGTTCTCCTCCAGGTTCTCCTCCAAGTTCTGCCCCCAGGTGGCTCCTCCTGTCGTTCTCCTCCAGGTTCTCCTCCAAGTTCTGTGCCCAGGTTGCTCCTCCTGTCGTTCTCCTCCAGGTTCTCCAAGTTCTCCGCCCAGGTGGCCCCTCCTATCGTTCTCCTCCAGGTTCTCCTCCACGTTCTGTGCCCAGGTGGCCCATGCTGTCGTTCTCCGCCAGGTTCTCCGCCCAGGTTGCTCCTCCTGTCGTTCTCCTCCATGTTCTCCAAGTTCTCCGCCCAGGTGGCCCCCTCCTGTCGTTCTCCTCCAGGTTCTCCTCCAAGTTCTGTGCCCAGGTGGCCCCTCCTGTTCTTCTCTGCCACGTTCTCCGCCCAGGTCGCTCCTCCTGTCATTCTCCTCCAGGTTCTCCAAGTTCTGCCCCCAGGTGGCTCCTCTTGTCGTTCTCCTCCAGGATCTCCTCCATGTTCTGTGCCCAGGTCGCTCCTCCTGTCGTTCTCCTCCAGGTTCTCCTCCAGATGCTGCTTACAGGTTGCCCCTCCTATCGTTCTCCTCCACGTTCTCCGCCCAGGTCGCTCCTCCTGTCGTTCTCCTTCAGGTTCTCCAAGTTCTCCGCCCAGGTGGCCCCTCCTGTCGTTCTCCTCCAGGATCTCCTCCACGTTCTGTGCCCAGGTGGCCCCTCCTGTCGTTCTCCGCCAGGTTCTCCGCCCAGGTTGCTCCTCCTGTCGTTCTCCTCCAGGTTCTCCAAGTTCTCCGCCCAGGTGGCCCCTCCTGTCGTTCTCCTCCAGGTTCTCCTCCAAGTTCTGTGCCCAGGTGGCCCCTCCTGTTGTTCTCTGCCAGGTTCTCCGCCCAGGTCGCTCCTCCTGTCGTTCTCCTCCAGGTTCTCCAAGTTCTGCCCCCAGGTGGCTCCTCCTGTCGTTCTCCTCCAGGATCTCCTCCACGTTCTGTGCCCAGGTCGCTCCTCCTGTCGTTCTCCTCCAGGTTCTCCTCCAGATGCTGCGCACAGGTTGCCCCTCCTATCGTTCTCCTCCACGTTCTCCGCCCAGGTCGCTCCTCCTGTCGTTCTCCTTCAGGTTCTGCAAGTTATCCTCCCAGGTGGCCCCTCCTTTCGTTCTCCAGGATCTCCTCCAAGTTCTGCCCCCAGGTGGCTCCTCCTGTCGTTCTCCTCCAGGTTCTCCTCCAAGTTCTGTGCCCAGGTCGCTCCTCCTGTCGTTCTCCTCCAGGTTCTCCTCCACGTTCTTTGCCCAGGTCGCTCCTCCTGTCGTTCTCCTCCAGGTTCTCCTCCAAGTTCTTCCCCCAGGTGGCTCCTCCTGTCGTTCTCCTCCAGGTTCTCCTCCAAGTTCTGTGCCCAGGTTGCTCCTCCTGTCGTTCTCCTCCAGGTTCTCCAAGTTCTCCTGCCCAGGTGGCCCCTCCTGTCGTTCTCCTCCAGGATCTCCTCCACGTTCTGTGCCCAGGTGGCCCCTCCTGTCGTTCTCCGCCAGGTTCTCAGCCCAGGTTGCTCCTCTTGTCATTCTCCTCCATGTTCTCCAAGTTCTCCGCCCAGGTGGCCCCTCCTGTCGTTCTCCTCCAGGTTCTCCAAGTTCTGCCCCCAGGTGGCTCCTCCTGTCGTTCTCCTCCAGGTTCTCCTCCAAGTTCTGCCCCCAGGTGGCTCCTCCTGTCGTTCTCCTCCAGGTTCTCCTCCAAGTTCTGTGCCCAGGTGGCCCCTCCTGTTGTTCTCTGCCAGGTTCTCCGCCCAGGTCGCTCCTCCTGTCGTTCTCCTCCAGGTTCTCCAAGTTCTGCCCCCAGGTGGCTCCTCCTGTCGTTCTCCTCCAGGATTTCCTCCACGTTCTGTGCCCAGGTCGCTCCTCCTGTCGTTCTCCTCCAGGTTCTCCTCCAGATGCTGCGCACAGGTTGCCCCTCCTATCGTTCTCCTCCACGTTCTCCGCCCAGGTCGCTCCTCCTGTCGTTCTCCTCCAGGTTCTCCAAGTTCTCCGCCCAGGTGGCCCCTCCTGTCGTTCTCCTCCAAGTTCTGCCCCCAGGTGGCTCCTCCTGTCGTTCTCCTCCAGGTTCTCCTCCAAGTTCTGTGCCCAGGTGGCTCCTCCTGTCGTTCTCCTCCAGGTTCTCCTCCACGTTCTGTGCCCAGGTCGCTCCTCCTGTCGTTCTCCTCCAGGTTCTCCTCCAAGTTCTGTGCCCCAGGTTGCTCCTCCTGTCGTTCTCCTCAGGTTCTCCAAGTTCTCCGCCCAGGTGGGCCCCTCTATCGTTCTCCTCCAGGTTCTCCTCCCAGTTCATTGCCCAGGTGGCCCATGCTGTCGTTCTCGCCAGGTTCTCCGCCCAGGTTGCTCCTCCCTGTCGTTCTTCTCCATGTTCTCCAAGTTTTCCGCCCAGGTGGCCCCTCCTGTCGTTCTCCTCCAGGTTCTCCTCCAAATTCTGTGCCCAGGTGCCCCTCCTGTTGTTCTCTGCCACGTTCTCCGCCCAGGTCGCTCCTCCTATCATTCTCCTCCAGTTCTCCAAGTTCTGCCCCCAGGTGGCTCCTCCTGTCGTTCTCCTCCAGGATCTCCTCCATGTTCTGTGCCCAGGTCGCTCCTCCTGTCGTTCTCCTCCAGGTTCTCCTCCAGATGCTGCGTACAGGTTGCCCCTCCTATTGTTCTCCTCCACGTTCTCCGCCCAGGTCGCTCCTCCTGTCGTTCTCCTTCAGGTTCTCCAAGTTATCCGCCCAGGTGGCCCCTCCTGTCGTTCTGCAGGATCTCCTCCAAGTTCTGCCCCCAGGTGGCTCCTCCTGTCGTTCTCCTCCAGGTTCTCCTCCAAGTTCTGTGCACAGGTCGCTCCTCCTGTCGTTCTCCTCCAGGTTCTCCAAGTTCTCCGCCCAGGTCGCCCCTCCTGTCGTTCTCCTCCAAGTTCTGTGCCCAGGTTCGCTCCTCCTGTATTTCTCCTCCAGGTTCTCCTCCAGTTCCGTGCCCAGGTGGCTCCTCCTGTCGTTCTCCTCCAGGTTCTCCTCCACGTTCTGTGCCCAGGTCGCTCCTCCTGTCGTTCTCTTCCAGGTTCTCCTCCAAGTTCTGCCCCCAGGTGGCCCCTCCTATCGTTCTCCTCAGGTTCTCCTCCACGTTCATTGCCCAGGTGGCCCATGCTGTCGTTCTCCGCCAGGTTCTCCGCCCAGGTTGCTCCTCTCTGTCGTTCTTCTCCATGTTCTCCAAGTTTTCCGCCCAGGTGGCCCCCTCCTGTCGTTCTCCTCCAGGTTCTCCTCCAAATTCTGTGCCCAGGTGGCCCCTCCTGTTGTTCTCTGCCACGTTTTCCGCCCAGGTTGCTCCTCCTGTCGTTCTTCTCCATGTTCTCCAAGTTTTCCGCCCAGTGGACCCCTCCTGTCGTTCTCCTCCAGGTTCTCCTCCAAGTCTGCCCCCCAGGTGGCTCCTCCTGTCGTTCTCCTCCAGGATCTCCTCGATGTTCTGTCCCCAGGTCGCTCCTCCTGTCGTTCTCCTCCAGGTTCTCCTCCAGATGCTGCGTACAGGTTGCCCCTCCTATTGTTCTCCTCCACGTTCTCCGCCCAGGTCGCTCCTCCTGTCGTTCTCCTTCAGGTTCTCCAAGTTCTGCCCCAGGTGGCTCCTCCTGTCGTTCTCCTCCAGGTTCTCCTCCAAGTTCTGTGCCCAGGTCGCTCCTCCTGTCGTTCTCCTCCAGGTTCTCCTCCACGTTCTGTGCCCACGTCGCTCCTCCTGTCGTTCTCCTCCAGGTTCTCCTCCAAGTTCTGCCCCAGGTCGCTCCTCCTGTCGTTCTCCTCCAGGTTCTCCTCCACGTTCTGTGCCAAGGTCGCTTCTCCTGTCGTTCTCCTCCAGGTTCTCCTCCACGTTCTGTGCCCAGGTCGCTCCTCCTGTCGTTCTCCTCCAGGTTCTCCTCCAAGTTGTGCCCCCAGGTGGCTCCTCCTGTCGTTCTCCTCCAGGTTCTCCTCCAAGTTCTGTTCCAGGTTGCTCCTCCTGTCGTTCTCCTCCAGGTTCTCCAAGTTCTCCGCCCAGGTGGCCCCTCCTGTCGTTCTCCTCCAGGATCTCCTCCACGTTCTGTGCCCAGGTCGCTCCTCCTGTCGTTCTCCTCCAGGTTCTCCTCCACGTTCTGTGCCCAGGTGGCCCCTCCTGTCGTTCTCCCCAGGTTCTCCGCCCAGGTTGCTCCTCCTGTCGTTCTCCTCCATGTTCTCCAAGTTCTCCGCCCCGGTGGCCCCTCCTGTCCGTTCTCCTCCAGGTTCTCCTCCAAGTTCTGTGCCCAGGTGGCCCCTCCTGTTGTTCTCTGCCAGGTTCTCCGCCCAGGTTGCTGCTCCAGTCGTTCTCCTCCAGGTTCTCCAAGTTCTGCCCCCAGGTGGCTCCTCCTGTCGTTCTCCTCCAGGTTCTCCTCCATGTTCTGTGCCCAGGTTGCTCCTCCTGTCGTTCTCCTCCTGGTTCTCCAAGTTCTCCGCCCAGGTGGCCCCTCCTGTCGTTCTCCTCCAGGATCTTCCCCCACGTTCTGTGCCCAGGTCACTCCTCCTGTCGTTCTCCTCCAGGTTTCTCCGCCCAGGTCGCTCCTCCTGTCGTTCTGCTCCAGGTTCTCCTCCACGTTCTGTGCCCAGGTCGCTCCTCCTGTCGTTCTCCTCCAGGTTCTCCTCCACGTTCTGTGCCCAGGTTGCTCCTCCTGTCGTTCTCCTCCAGGTTCTCCAAGTTCTCCGCCCAGGTGGCCCCTCCTGTCCTTCTCCTCCAGGATCTCCTCCACGTTCTGTGCCCAGGTCGCTCCTCCTGTCGTTCTCCTCCAGGTTCTCCTCCAGATGCTGCGCACAGGTTGCCCCTCCTATCGTTCTCCTCCACGTTCTCCGCCCAGGTCGCTCCTCCTGTCGTTCTCCTCCAGGGTTCTCCTCCACGTTCTGTGCCCAGGTCGCTCCTCCTGTCGTTCTCCCTCAGGGTCTCCTCCAGATGCTGCGCACAGGTTGCCCCTCCTATCGTTCTCCTCCACGTTCTCCGCCCAGGTCGCTCCTCCTGTCGTTCTCCTTCAGGTTCTCCAAGTTCTCCGCCCAGGTGGCCCCTCTTGTCGTTCTCCAGGATCTTCTCCAAGTTCTGCCCTCAGGTGGCTCCTCCTGTTGTTCTCCTCCAGGTTCTCTTCCAAGTTCTGTGCCCAGGTGGCCCCTCCTGTTTTTCTCCGCTAGGTTCTCCGCCCAGGACGCTTCTCCTGTCGTTCTCCTCCAGGATCTCCTCCAAGTTCTGTGCCCCGAGGTGGCCCCTCCTGTCGTTCTCTTCCTGGTTCTCCTCCACGTTCTGTGCCCAGGTTGCTGCTCCAGTCGTTCTCCTCCAGGTTCTCCAAGTTCTCCGCCCAGGTGGCCCCTCCTGTCGTTCTCCTCCAGGATCTCCTCCACGTTCTCCGCCCAGGTCGCTCCTCCTGTCGTTCTCCTCCAGGTTCTCCTCCACGTTCTGTGCCCAGGTGGCCCCTCCTGTCGTTCTCCGCAGGTTCTTCCGCCCAGGTTGCTCGTCCCTGTCGTTCTCTCTCCATGTTCTCCAAGTTCTCCGCCCAGGTCGCTCCCTCCTGTCGTTCTCCTCCAGGTTCTCCTCCAGATGCTGCGCACAGGTTGCCCCTCCTATCGTTCTCCTCCACGTTCTCCCGCCCAGGTCGCCTCCTCCTGTCGTTCTCCTCCAGGTTCTCCAAGTTCTCGCGCCCAGGTGGCCCCTCCTTTCGTTCTCCAGGATCTCCTCCAAGTTCTGCCCCCAGGTGGCTCCTCTGTCGTTCTCCTCCAGGTTCTCTTTCAAGTTCTGTGCCCAGGTGGCCCCTCCTGTTGTTCTCCGCCAGGTTCTCCGCCCAGGACGCTCCTCCTGTCGTTCTCCTCCAGGATCTCCTCCAAGTTCTGTGCCCCGAGGTGGCCCCTCCTGTCGTTCTCCTCCAGGATCTCCTCCACGTTCTGTGCCCAGGTCGCTCCTCCTTTCGTTCTCCTCCAGGTTCTCCTCCACGTTCTGTGCCCAGGTCGCTCCTCCTGTCGTTCTCCTCCAACTTCTCCTCCACGTTCTGTGCCCAGGTCGCTCCCTCCTGTCGTTCTCCTCCAGGTTCTCTTCCAAGTTCTGTGCCAAGTGGCTCCTCCATTCGTTCTCCTCCAGGTTCTCCTCCAAGTTCTGTGCCCAGGTTGCTCCTCCTGTCGTTCTCCTCCAGGTTCTCCAAGTTCTCCGCCAGGTGGCCCCTCCTGTCGTTCTCCTCCAGGATCTCCTCCAAGTTCTGCCCCGAGGTGGTCCCTCCTATCGTTCTCTTCCTGGTTCTCCTCCACATTCTGTGCCCAGGTGGCCCCTCCTTTCGTTCTCCTCAGGTTCTCCTACACGTTCTGTGCCCAGGTCGCCCTCCTGTCGTTCTCCTCCAGGTTCTCTTCACTTCTGTGCCCAGGTGGCCCTCCTGTCGTTCTCCGCCAGGTTCTCCGCCCAGGTTGCTCCTCCTGTCGTTCTCCTCCATGTTCTCCAAGTTCTCCGCCCAGGTGGCCCCTCCTGTCGTTCTCCTCCAGGTTCTCCTCCAAAGTTCTGCGCCCAGGTGGCCCCTCCTGTTGTTCTCTGCCAGGTTCTCCGCCCAGGTCGCTCCTCTGTCGTTCTCCTCCAGGTTCTCCAAGTTCTGCCCCCAGGTGGCTCCTCTTGTCGTTCTCCTCCAGGATCTCCTCCACGTCTCTGTGCCCAGGTCGCTCCTCCTGTCGTTCTCCTCCAGGTTCCTCCAGATGCTGTGCACAGGTTTGCCCCTCCTATCGTTTCTCCTCCACGTTCTCCGCCCAGGTCGCTCCTCCTGTCGTTCTCCTTCAGGTTCTCCAAGTTCTCCGCCCAGGTGGCCCCTCTTGTCGTTCTCCAGGATCTTCTCCAAGTTCTGCCCTCAGGTGGCTCCTCCTGTCGTTCTCCTCCAGGTTCTCTTCCAAGTTCTGTGCCCAGGTGGCCCCTCCTGTATTTCTCCGCCAGGTTCTCCGCCCAGGACGCTCCTCCTGTCGTTCTCCTCCAGGATCTCCTCCAAGTTCTGTGCCCCGAGGTGGCCCTTCCTGTCGTTCTCTTCCTGGTTCTCCTCCACGTTCTGTGTCCAGGTTGCTGCTCCAGTCGTTCTCCTCCAGGTTCTCCAAGTTCTCCGCCCAGGTGGCCCCTCCTGTCGTTCTCCTCCAGGATCTCCTCCACGTTCTGTGCCCAGGTCGCTCCTCCTGTCGTTCTCCTCCACGTTCTCCTCCAGATGCTGCGCACACAGGTTACCCCTTCCTATCGTTCTCCTCCCTCGTCTCCGCCCCAGGTCAACTCCTCCTGTCGTTCTCCTCCAGGTTCTCCTCCACGTTCCTGTGCCCAGGTGGCCCCTCCTGTCGTTCTCCGCCAGGTCTCCCCGCCCAGGTTGCTCCTCCTGTCGTTCTCCCTCCAATGTTCTCCAAGTTCTCCGCCCAGGTCGCTCTTCCTGGTCGTTCTCCTCCAGGTTCTCCTCCAGATTGCTGCGCACAGGTTGCCCCTTCCTATCGTTCTCCCTCCACGTTCTCCGCCCAGGTCGCTCCTCCTATCGTTCTCCCCAGGTTCTCCTCCACGTTCCTGTGCCCAGGTGGCCCCATGCTGTCGTTCTCCCGCCAGGTTCTTACCGCCCAGGTTGCTCTCTCCTGTCGTTCTCCTCCATGTTCTCCCTAGTTTCTTCCGCCCAGGTGGCCCCTTCCTGTCGTTCTCCTCCAGGTTCTCCTCCACGTTTCTCGTGGCCCGGTGGCCCCTCCTGTTGTTCTCTGCCACGTTCTCCGCCCAGGTCGCTCCTCCTGTCGTTCTCCTCCAGGTTCTCCAAGTTCTGCCCCAGGTGGCTCCTCCTGTCGTTCTCCTCCAGGATCTCCTCCATGTTCTGTGCCCAGGTCGCTCCTCCATCGTTCTCCTCCAGGTTCTCCTCCAGATGCTGCGTACAGGTTGCCCCTCCTATCGTTCTCCTCCACGTTCTCCGCCCAGGTCGCTCCTCCTGTCGTTCTCCTTCAGATTCTCCAAGTTCTCCGCCCAGGTGGCCCCTCCTGTCGTTCTCCTCCAGGATCTCCTCCACGTTCTGTGCCCAGGTGGCCCCACCTGTCGTTCTCCGCCAGGTTCTCCGCCAGGTTCTCCGCCCAGGTTTCTCCTCCTGTCGTTCTCCTCCATGTTCTCCAAGTTCTCCGCCCAGGTGGCCCCTCCTGTCGTTCTCCTCCAGGTTCTCCTCCAAGTTCTGTGCCCAGGTGGCCCTCCTGTTGTTCTCTG
>NW_026559373.1:0-31478 GCF_022539595.1 Amphiprion ocellaris | reverse complement strand
TGATCACAGTTTCTGCCTGAACAGAAGTGGCATCATTTTAAACAGTGAAACCAAACTAATGAAATAAAATGTATGACCAACCAGTGTGCAATACTGGATTCTGTAAAAAACATAAACAACTGAATGCAGAATACTGGACAAAGAAATTCTCTACAGACATTTTTTTCATCTAAATGTAAATCTTATCTTACACAATAAATGTATTAACATATTTATGTGTGTATGCATGTATTTATTGATTGATTTAGTACTGTTAACATATCAGAATTCTGAGTGAGTTTTTCTATAGATAGGCAAAGGCCATTTATTGATTATATAGAGGCTATTAAATAAATGTTTATAAAAACTATAAAAGCATTAAAAAATAATAAACAACTTAGGCATTTATTGAGTCCACTAAAATACTGTAGAGTCTATGGCCACATCAGCATGATTATAAGCATCTTCCACCAGATACTGATGTCTCTCACCATATAGACTTCAGGAGATGATTAGATGATAAACTGTGACCTGCTGGTTGGGTTCTCTCTATTCCCATGTTTCTTACATGTTGGTCTCCTGATGCTGCCTTACTTCAGTCAGTCCATTAGCACCAGAAAACACAGTTTGCCTTGTACCCATTGCCAGGGGTTCCACTCTTCCCACTCACGTCTGTACATTTGCAGATGTTTTTGCTTCTATGGACGTGGTGGAGTTTCGGGTTGTAAACATTTTTAAACAGGCGGGTGCAGCGTGATCTGCTGGACCTGGCATCGGGTCCTCGCTACATAGGTCCTACGGAGTTTAAATTGGCTGCCCTTAGTATTTCCTGTGTTTTATTTTGTTCTTTATGCAGTTTTGATGAGTGTGTGACAGACGTGTACGGGGCGTTTATGAAAATATGGAACAATTGCGTCCCGTATTGATTCAATACGGGACACAACAATTAATTGTCAAATAAAGGACGTTTTCCTTATTTTAAGGGACGGGTGGCAACCCTAGTCTCAACAGATCAAAGAACCTTCTTCCAGCTGACTTCAGAGTCTCCCACATGCCTTCTGCTTAACTCTAGTTGAGATTTAATATGGACTTTTTTTTTTTAAAGAGTGGCTTTCTCTTTGCCAATGTTGTGTCTGGCATTAACAGGACTGTTTTAATCTAAAATTTAACTTTGTTTTAGAGTTAGACTTTAATTCTAAGAAACTGAAGTAGGCATGAAGAAATCAGCAGGTTCAGTCGCTGGAGACAAGCAGAGTCAGTTGCAAAAGAGTTTGTTGGACTCTACTGAGACAGAAACACAAGCAAACTTCAGCTGATTCTAGGAATGAACTGAACTGAACCTCCAGCTCATCTGTTTGTAAAGAGGAGAGACTACAGGGGAATCTTCTCTTTCCTTTCTCCCCTTCGGAAAACAACAAGCTTTGTCCTTCCAGAGCCCCAACTTTAGCAGAAAGGCCGGGAGATATCTAGACATATATTGAGACTACATCCTGTTATTAACTGTAAACAGGTGTTATCAGGGGAAATAATCCTATACATGTAATCTAACAATCTGTCCAGTTCCGTGGCTATGGTGCTCTTATTAAGTATATACCTCTTACATACGACCATGGAGCCTCCAAAGCCCCCCTCCAATGCTTCCTTTTAGTTATGTCTACATTCCAGTGTTTATTTACTCTACACATTCCAGTGCTGCTTTTCTACTGCATATGCTCTCACTCCACAGTACATTTGAAGTTTCCTAACTCTACACCACCCTCCTAAAGAGTCTGGACTGGTGTAGGACAGCCAACAGTTGTTTTATGTACAGTCTCTTCCATCTCAGCTGCTGGAAGTTACAATTCCATCATAGGAGTCATAGGTGTCTTGGTGGCCTCATTGACTTGTTTCTCATCACAAAAAGCCACAATTAATTGACCATGATTTAATGTTGAAACGCAATGAAAGGAGAAAACGTCCAATTTAGGTGAATACTTTTTAAAGGTCATGTAGGATGCATCGATGTAGAGGTAATATGATAGATAAAATGAAATATGTAGAACATCTTGTGTTGTAATGCATACACCCATATTCCCTTTCAAACTTCAATTTTTTGTTTCACTTTCAGCATCTATAATTCCACTGGTCATTGGAGGAGTGTGTGTGTTGTTCTTCTGTGTCTTTGCCGCCATGCTGGTCAAGTTCTTTGCCATTGATCTGGCTCTCTTCTTCAGACCTTACCTCCCACTGAGCAAACACAATGAAGGTAAAGAAGGAAGGATGTTTCTGTCAAAGGTTGAGCCAAATAACAAACATAATTAATGTCTTATTTTTATTTTGGAGCTAGACAGAGCCAGGCTAGCTGTCACCACCTGCTTCTGGGTTTTCATGCTAAGCTAAGCTAATTACCTCGAGGCTCCAAGAGCACACTTAAAAAGCGTTAATTGTGCTAATTTCACAAAACGGCTAACAAGTCTTTTGAAGGCTACTTTTTTTTCATAGTTTTTGACAAAGCATTTAATATTAAATAGTATTATACACGTTTTATTTTGTATTATTGTGGCATGTAACTACAGATGGTTCACAAAATATCACTAGCTGATTTCAGCATCATATTTTTTGGGAATTGTGACTCTTGGAGATTGAGTATCAGTTGAACGATGGGAAACAACAGTGACTATTTCAGTTTTTTATCTTTATTAGTTCCTGAGATATTGTCATTCTAACAGCGTCAAGTTTCAAATTGCGAAAAACTTTGCAGAAAGTGGGTCAATGTCAATTTTCAAAAAACATTTGAGGAAATACTTGATCTAAAATGCCATAAGTACCATTCTAAATATCCATAGCTTATGATAAAAACAAGTTTCATTTACATGCATGCATTTACATGAATGAAACTATGTTGTTTATTTCAAGCTGATTTTACATTTTAATTGACAAAATCTGTTGAAAAATCAAATGAAGTAGTGAAACAACACAACAACTGCGTTGCAGCAAACTTAGTGCCTGGAAAAAGCTCCTCTCTATGTGTTTAAATATGCAAAAACATAATTCCAGCTACACTGACAAAATATTTGAGAATGATTCTCACAGAGTAACTGAACATACTCTCTTCCTCAGAGGTCATTTAGTTTATTAACTCCCCATCCATAGATTGCATTGATTTAGTCTGTTCCCACTCTGGTAGTTTCAATTTACATGTTCTAGTCTTTCAAACAACTTGGCAGTCATCACTTTTGAGGGATATCCGAAGCAAACTGTGCACTTATGTAACATGGGGGACAGTGAGTCAGAAAGATTTTGTAAGCTGGAAGGAATTTTCCTGCACGCAATTTCCTAGGCATAATTTTCATCTTGCATGTGTTACTAACCCTTGTTGTGGGATTCCCTCACCTCATGGTGAGGTTATAAGAAGTTTATTTGTTATATGTTTTCAAATGTGACACTTTCATATTAGTTTCAAGTACTTTCTGAGCAGGTATGGTGGATTCTTCTTTGTATAAAGGAAATATTTCTCTATAGATATAAAATATGAGACATTTGCAGTTCAGTAAAAGTTCAGTTTCATAGTTCAGGTCTCAGAAAGAACTTCCGCCGCACAAGCCGGAATTCTTTGCACTAATTTGATTTGCAGTAACTATACATATGTTTGACACTTTCAGCTTCAGTCTCATAATTCACAGTCATTCACAATCATTGCAGATGACTGGGTGTGGCCACAGGGTGGCTTACATCATGATGATCTCAGGAACCAGAACAAAAAACCCCAAAACAGAGTGAAATCAGGACAATCTCAAAACAGAAAGTTCAACATGCATGACTTTGTGTTTCCCAGATAAGAGGATCTACGACGCCTATGTGGTCTATCAGATGCAGAAAAAGGACAAGGCCACAGAGGAAACACTGTCTCGGTTCATCACAAAGATTTTGCCGACCGTCCTCGAGAATAAGTGTGGATATCGACTCTTCATCCATGGGAGAGATGATATACCAGGGGAAGGTCGGCATTTTATGTTTGTTTTTGTGATTCTGGACATGTAGGATTGTCACAGTTTATTTCTCAATTTTATCATCTCCAAGTTGTTTTCTAGATGAATTTACGACATAAAATTAGATTCGTCTTCTATTAATTTTGCTTTCCTTTTATGATACTCCAACAGTCATCAGATAGCTTCAAATAAAGAAATAAAGAGCCAACATGAATGTAGTTTTTCTGACCCGACAGATCGCCTGGAGCTGGTGGAGGACTGCATGAAGCAGAGCAGGAGGCTGATGGTCATCCTCACCCCTGGTTCAGAATCAGGGCCTGAAATCACAGACCAATGTCCAGCCTCACCCCAAACCGCAATATTAGGAGGGTTCGACTGGCAGGTAACTACAGACGCCACAACTATAATGATGGAAATGTACAGGGATGGATGCTTTTTCTGAAAAGAAACCATCCTCAAGGATTAAGCAGATGGTTCAGGTCACGGGGCCGCCCACACCTGTAGTGACGCCTGCCCCATCTCAATTAAGCGCCTTAATTGTGGGAGGATGGGACCCTGGGTTAGAGACTGCACTGCACCTAGGTGCCATGCTCGCTATAGGCAGCGGCGGCCACAGCAGGCCTCACAACAGGGTGGACCTTGGGCCGCTCTCCCAGCTCCTGCACCTCCCCCAGCGCATTTACAGCGCTAGGGAGGCCACAGAAAGGCAGAAACTATTTCAGAACCTGCACTACAAGCTGTAAACATTAGACTTTCTCATTCTCCTTTTGAAAATCCTATAATGCCAGTTGAAGCTGATGGCACTAAAATTGATATATTGGTCGACAGCGGAGCTACATTATCTGCTGTGTGCTCTAGAGACAATGTTTGCATTTCTACAACTCATACAGCCATCACTGTAGGGGTTTCAGGCACACCCCTAACAGAACCATTTTCTGAACAAATCTCAATTTCAATAGCAGGATCAGATGTGCAGCATTCATTTCTGATTTCTGCAGCAACACCTTTGAGTCTGATGGGGAGAGACCTTCTTTGTAAATTAAAAGCTACTATTCATTGCACTCCAGATGGATTGTTTTTGACTATTCCTGATGACAAAGCCTTTCAGGCAGTTCAGTGTTTGCAGTCAGCTAATGGTATTCAGTATCGTTGGACATTGCCTAATTTCAACATGAAAGACATTGTCACTGTCAGTAATATTCAGAAAATTGCTAGATCTTCTCCTAGCTGTGCTTCATTGGTGTCTGCCATGAGACCTGTCTTGCAGTGTTGCTGCTGTTAATCCACCTGATGAATAGCAAACGACTGTAGTAGGTTACCTACAACAGACTGATCGATTAATCTCCGAAGATTTTCTAGTTATTGGTCCTGAAGGGTGCATATTGCCACTGAAACTAACAGACGCACAGAAAATCCTGTACAAAGGTGAAGACGCTCTTCCCCACATCAAGGTCGCTGTGTCGACAGGGGCAGAAGACAAACAATTGAATTCTTTGATAAGAAGGTACAGCACACAACAACAGACCGTCTCCAGTCGTCTCAGTGCTGATTTCAAAACCTTGGGAGATGATTTGTTTTTGTTCAAGCTTCCTCAGCCTGTCATTCTCCCTGAAAGCACGTTTGTTTTACAGAAAGCACCCTTTCCTATTACATATGGTCCCTCCTCGGAATTGTCTGAGGTGCCTAATGATCTATGGGCTGAACATAAGATGGGATGTGTGACAACTGCTCCACCTCATGTTGTTCAGCTAAAAGCTAATGCTGTGCTTCCTGCAATCAGGCAGTACAATCTACCACAAAGGGCAATTGCAGGCATAGAGGGTGTAATTCAGTCCCTCTTGGATCAAGGGGTGTTAGTGGAAACGAACAGCCCATGTAACACACCAATTTTGCCAATTCCTAAACCTAATTGTCCGGATGAGTGAAGATTTGTTCAAGATTTGCAAGCAATTAATAACATTGTTGTACCTACAGCTCAAATAGTACCACACCCACATCTGTGTCTTTGATTATGAGTAGATTTTGTGTTTGTATACGGAATATTGCTTGTGTTCAGGCATTTGTTGCACAAGAAAACTATAATCTGCCATTTGTTGTCTGCAGACAGCCTGGTATCATGAAACACAGTGCACAACACCTCCCCTCATGGCCTGAACCCGTTTTGCACGTCATATAGAGTTGCAGAAGACAGAAATCTGGAGAAGCAGTTATTCAACCTCTCATCTGTTCAAAACCTGTTCAACCACAGTCGCACACACTTAAAATCTTTCAAAAGCCTTTAAACAGAGCCAGGAGGAGCTATCAAAGTCTAATTTCCTGTAGAATACTTGAATTGGAAAATCCTGAAAGGTTTGTGTGGAATTTTTGCCCTAAGATACCAAAAAAACCCACCTGCTTCTGCTTTAATGCCTTAAAAATTACAAATAAAAACCTTAAAAGTGTCAGCAGCAGGCTAGCGGACCTCAGTGAGACACAAAAGGCAGTTTAAGAGACACTTTTTTGTGTTGATTGTAGATTATGATTTTCACAGTTTGCTGAAATATAGTGAAGTAAGTCTTTCCTTTTACTTATAAGTTGATTATTTAAAGCTTTATTGTAAATTATTGTCAAGTCCACCTCTCTTTCCCTCCAAAGGACGCGAGGACAACTCAATTTAAATTTCCAACTCAAAACTTTATTTTCCTTCTAGTTGGTTGGTCAGATTATTTCAATAGGTTGTAAACCTTTAAAGACAGAGAAACACCGTTCATATTATCAAACACAGAACCAAAAATTTGACATATTAGTCACTTAACCATTTAAATCAACCAATCATACAGTGCAGTTAACATACACTTGGCCATATAAAGAAACATTTCAAATCACCAAAAAAAGCAAATAAACATTTTACCAACCATTGGCGTCTTTGGACTGAATCCATGAGTGGACTTGGCTCTTCTTTGTTCTTTCCTCGTGTCTCTCTTCTGAAGATTGTTTGCCAGACTGGCTGAGCTTCCCACAGTCCTTCCCAGGTGCTCTAAATCAGTGATCACTGATCAGGTGTCAAGCACCAGGTGTCAGCTCCCTCCTTGCTGCTACCAGTGCATTCTGGGAAGTGTAGTTTTTTAGGTCCCATGTCTTGAGATTCAGCTCAACAATTATTACATGATGAACAGATGTGAGCAGTAGAAGGGTTGTGACTGAGCTTGTTCAGACATGAAGGAAAATGTGTAGATGTGGGGTACATACAGTCTTTGGCATTGCATTAGAGCCCTAAATGTGTTCTTACTCAGTTTTAAGTGAGGAAAGAGCAACAGAATTATTATTTTCTGGCTTTTTTTGACAGGTTAAGCTGAGAGGCAGGCAGGAAAGTTAGGGGAAGACCTGCAGCAAAGGGCTGTGAGCTGGAATCGAACTCAGGCCGCTGCTTCAGGGAAACTAGTCCCTGTTTATGGGTCGTCCAGTCAACCAGCTGAGCTACCTGGGCACCCACATCAATAGAATTTGACACTGCTGCATTGCGATTTGGACTTTTTGAAACATGTGGGCCGTTGAGTTAGAACAGCGGAAGAATAGCTAAAAAAAACAGGAAGGGTACATGGAACCGGGGCTGAGGTTTGGCCTGGTAGTTGGGAACTATGACTGGGACTTGGGCTGAGGCTGGAAACTGGGCCGAGCAGGGCAACATGTTGAGAGAAGATTTGAGGCAAGATGAGCCATAAAGGGCAGGAAGTTCACTTCTATAATGGCGCTGTTTCCAGGCAGTGGTTATATGTGTCATTTATCTTTCTACAACATTTGGAGCCCTATGAACTCGTACACTTGAGCACTACAGCTGTGATGTCAGTCAAGTCAGGGAAGGATTAGGCCTTAGGGTTGACATTGGGGTTGGGCCATTGTTGGTAGGTATACTGGCCATTTGTCTGGCTACAAATTTCCCACCATGAGCTAAAAAGCCAGTAGAAGGTGCAGAAGTCTAGTTAGAAAAGCTTAATTTCCAATTAATGAAGACGTCAGCTTGATGCTTTGAAAATTCCTCCTTTTCTAGTCCACATCGAAGTGAAAATCCACATGATCACTTTATAAAGTTGAGGCTTTTACCTAAATTCACACACATCAAAATGCTGTGTACAAAAAATAACTGTCCTTTTCCAAATTTTTGAAAATAATGCAAGAAACAGAGGTCAAAAATTTGTGTGGCTTCACTCTTAATACCTGACTGCCGACCAGGCTAGCCACATCCCCTATCCCCGTAACTCAAGATAGAAGGTGTTAATGGGAAGCAATGATTAAAGCCTCCTAAAGTTTTCCTAATACATAACTGTAAATACACCTTTTAACTCCCCTTAAATCAATGTAAAACACCCTTTAACATGAACTTAAGTCATTGCATTTTGATTGTGCAACATCAACTTGAATGCATTTTGGCTCCTACAAAAAGTAAGAAAAATAAGGAATTTTTGCCCCAAAAATGGCAAAAGAAATTTTAAATGACACAAAGAAGGGAAGGGGAAGTAGTTATTTCAGACTTTAGTTAAAAGCAGCAGAAAAACAAACCTGCTGGAGTAGAATCTGAATTCTGGTATCACAGAGGTGGCAGAGCAGAATATTTGAAGGGAGCTTGATGGTGTGATGCAGAGCAGCTGATGAAGATCTGCTCCAACACACCTGTAGTCTAATGTAATCAAGCACACACTCACACACAAGCAGGACACATGAGCAGTGCATGAAGTTGTATGCTCTTTAATACAATCTCATAGTATCACGTTGCTTAAGTTGACGAAATAATAAGTGTTTGATACTTTGACGATGAAATTAAAGCTACATGACATGGGATAATGTTATTTTTTTCTACCTGCAGAGCAACATAAAGTGACTTTATATGCAACTTCTGGTGGAAATCTGAATGATTCATAGCAAAAACAGTCAAGGTGCACTAGTGCACCAAGAATAAAAGCAGTAACAATGAATAATAAATAATAAATGAGAGAAATGCAGAGTGAATATTTCAGCTAAAGTTCAGAGCTCCGCCACAAGGCTCGTGTTCAAAAGTATGACCAAGATCCATCCATCCATCCATCCATCCATCCATCCATCCATCATCTATACACCCCTTAATCCTCATGAGGATCGCAGGGGGCTGGAGTCTATCCCAGCCGATTTACGGTGATATATACCCTAAATCAGCTATATATATATATATATATATATATATATATATATATATATATATATATATATATATATATATATATATATATATATATATATATATATATATATATATTTTTTTTTTTTTTATAATTTTTTTTTTTTTTTAGTGATAGTGCAATGAGGTGCAACGCCTGCTTTAAAGTGTCTGATATGAGAAAAATGCTCAATTTGAAAAGGTTATTGCATATTAACATGTTTGTTGTCCATCAGTGAGTCTCTGTTTGAGAGCAGGGGGGCAAGGGGGTGGGGGTGGGGGTGGGGTAAGTATTCCAGCTCTGGGTTGTGCATGTCTGTGGGCGGGGGAGAGGGAGGGAGGAGATGCAGTGGTGCAATGAAGATAACAGCTCTTGGGAAAAACCTGTTCCTCAGCCTGGTAGTCTGTGTTTTGATGGCACGGTACCTCCTCCCTGATAGAAGTGAGACAAACAGGGAGTGTCCTGGGTGGCTGACATCCATGCAGATCAGGTCCGGGAGCTCAGATCCCACGACTCTCTGCACCACTTTAACTACTCAGATCCTGCCTGTCTTTTGCTGTGTAGCCATTGAACCAAACTGTGCACCTCTGGCAGAGGATGCTCTTGATGGTGCTTCTGTAGAAATTTCTGAGCAGCTGTGGAGCCAAACCAGCCTACTTCAGCTTCCTCAGGAAGACCATCATCTGCTGGGCTTTTTTCACCAGTTTGGAGGTGTTTAGTGTCTATGTCAGATCCTTGGTAATGTGCATGCCAAGGAATCTGACTGAGTCCACCCTCTCTACCTCTTCTCCACTGATATGAAGTGGGGACTGTATGACTCTCCTGAAGTCTGTGATGACTTCCTTTGTTTTGATGGTGCTGAGGACCAGGTCATTGTCTGCACCGGATGTCGGACCCCCTGCCTGTACCAGGTCTCGTTGTTGTCCCTGATAACAATGAATGATGATATGAATCGCATACTATAACAAAATAGTAGAAAACATATTAACGGTCAGGTCTATTATGTGCTCTCATTAACAGTTATGCCCAGACTTGTTTGTGATCGTCATATTACAAATACAACTCATCCAAGTGCAAATGAAATTTTGCTACAACACAACTATAAATAATGTGTTTGGTAAAGGAGTGAACGAATTGCTGCTCCTCATGTTTTTTCAGGTTGGGCTCCATCACGCGCTGATTCAGAGGGAGATGAGTGTGATTCTGATCCAGCTGGGGAACACCGGCCCACAAGGATACACTAACTTCCCCCCTGGCCTGCAGCACCTGATCCTTAAGAGCGCCCCCTTGAGGTGGCCGGAGAGTTCGCGGGGCGCTGCAGCCTGGAACTCCCGCTTCTGGAAGAGGGTTCGATACCTGATGCCTGTCACGCCGGCCACAAAACGTACACAGCCTGCTATTGTCTGAAACTGTGTTAATTCTTAGAATAAATGAGTAGGAAAGGACAAAACTGAGAAAATGAGGTTTATTTGTACACTACCAGTCAAAAGTCTGGACACACTTTCTCATTCAATGCTTTTTATTTAATTATTTTGTACATTGTAGAATAATACTGAAGACAATGACACTATATAAGAATACAGAATGGAAATTATGTTGTAAACAACAATGTTTTAATCTTCAGTATTAATCTATAATGTAGAAAATAATGCATTTTTCTTTTTTTAAAAGCATTGAATGAGAAGGTGTGTCCAAATTTTTGGCTGGTAGTGTATGTGTATAGAATGATACAGAGACAGAGAAACAGTGTTTACTGGAGTTTACTGTGATTTTTTTTCTTATGTTGCTTTTCAAAAAAAAGACAACATATAAATTTAAATACAACGTGTATAAATATGTACAGGATAAGAATGTGTTCAGCAGAAATTACTGTAATGTTAAAAAGAGACAAAAGAAGGTTTGTCTACATGTAAAAAATGTAAAGCATCTGTGACACGATCCACAGCATTAAAAACTGCTTCCAGATATTTATGCTGCTACCTGAGCAGCCTCAGGAATATCTCAGAAGAAATATATGTCAAGCAAATAGAAAATGTGTTTGCCTGCTCAGTTGGCTGTATTTGCATTTGCAAAAAGACATTTTTTTGAGTCTTTACTTTGTTTTCCAGATGCTGTTTTGATATTTATAGATTTAAAAGATTTTCTTAGTGTTTAATTTCATATCACTTAATCACTGTTTGTATAAATGCTACAAAGTAAATGTAAATACTACATACTACAAAAGCTGGTCATTCCTCTCTTTATTGTTCGTTTATTGACATTATTAAATAAGTAAAAGTTTTCTCTACAGTGTTTACAGTGTTCCCTCCAGTAGAGGGAGACAAAGGTCCTTTAGAGAGATGGTTTCACTTGAGCAGCATTCCTGTTCTGACAGATTTTCAGTGGTGGAACAAGTATTGAGATCCTTAATTTAAGTAAAAACAGCAGTACTACACTGTAAAAATACTGCACTACAAGTAAAAGTCCTGGTTTTACACCTTAGGTAAGTAAAATTATGTAAGTATGATAAGAAAACTATTAAAAAATGGAAGTATTTTAAGCAAAAATGTTCCCTGTCAGTGTTTTTTCTATTACAAATGATCTTTTTGGAGTAATATTACTGCTTCATTAATGTTGTATGTTGCATTTTACTGCTCTAAAGAATAGTGTTTGGACTCCATAGGAAATATTAACAGACAGTTTGCATCTGTCTTTCTGAGTTATGTCCAATGAAATTATATTTAAATTACAAACAATATTAAATTAGGTGGAAAAGATTTTCCTTCCTAATCAAAGGTATTCTTAGTTGCCAGTTATTTAATGATTTGCAGCATAAACACAAGTTTTTAAGCAGGTTACTCATAAAAATGAAATTTCAACTGGTATTTTCATGTTATTTTGAAAGTACTTTTTAAGTGTTGTGTAATTCATTATCATAAATATGGATACAAATGTGAAATTATAAAAAATTAAGTTGTCACAGCGTTGACGTCAATGTTTTTAAAGACACACTGAAGACTCTCTAAGTCAGACTTTTAATTGATTTAAATTATTTTATTTATTTATTACTCTTCTTAAAACACATTTATTGATTGATTTCTCTATTTATTCACTTATTTACATATTTAAGTCTGTTTAATGTACTTTATTTTAATAGTTTCCTTTTGTTTTTTGTTTTTAAAATAATTGTTGACTTCTATGTCTCTGTATATCTCTATTTTAATTACAGATATTTTACTTTATTTTAGTTTATGTTATTTATTTATCTGATTCTATTTCATTTTTCCTCATCAGGTGTTTCCTTATTGCATGTGTTATATAGGATAATGTTTCCTCACTTCTTCGCTTCTTGTGTTTGCGCTGTTTTGTTGGATTTTATTTCTGTTTTCTGTAAATCACTCTGTGTTGCATTTTATTTGTATGAGAAGTGCTACATAAATAATGTCTGATTGACAGATTGAATGATAAGTAGGTGAAGATAAATTAAGTTTTCAAGCCAGTTTCACTAAGTTACCTGAACTTAAATTTGCAGTTGTCAGTTTCCTGCAGCACGTGTAAAAAAACAAAACAAAAATTGAACAAATAAAAACCCAGATGCATGCATAAAGTGACAAACTGTGGCCTCTGGGTGGAGACAGTCAGGCATCTGTAGGTAAATCTCTCTACTCTGCTGTGCTTTCCGTCTTTCACACATAGTCTTGCAGAAAGCAACTAATTAGTGAAGCAGCAGCAGCGGATTTTTGTCATGTAACGTCATGGATCCCATTTAAAAGTAAGTGGTGACCTGTCTTTGCTGTTTTATTTATTCAGATACATGACCATAATAGATACTTTAAAAGTGTAATACTGAAATAAATGTGGTTAAACTATTCATTACAGACGATTTATATAGAAACTATTATCTGACATATTGAATTCTTAGATGAATATCAGTGCAACATTCGATTCAACTCCATACAAAACCTTTGCTAAGCGCTGTAGACAGTTTCAATTTATAGAAGCCATAAAGATATTGAAAACAGGAAATTCATTATAGACATACTTCTTTTGTCTCATTAGTTGTAGCCAGAAGTTAATAAATATGTTAATTTCAGTAAAGTCAATGTAATATTGTGATGTACGGCAAGCTGTAAAAATGTCTTTTAAAAACACAAGAAAGTGTTGAATTAATCAGAGTTATTGTGTGTGCAGCAAAGATCTATCTTGAACCTTTTAATGCCTTCCTGTCTTTCTACATATATAACTTTTTCAGCTTCTGATGAAACAATCCCTCCCAGTCCAGTTTGCCTTTATCCTCTTGAATCCTCACATACCGTTCCTCCTCTAAGCTCCCTGTGCTTATATGCAAAGTGGATGTCTTGACTGCTGAACAAGGTATTTAGTTTCTGACAGCTAGTCTTATCTTTGCTGAAAGGTTCAGTCACTCACTTAACCTTGAAACACAACACTTCAAGCTGACAGCTCGATGCTGAGAAGCAGAAAGAATGTTTGAAGATAAACTTGCTTTCAGATTCCACTTTTTTTTTCTATTTTTCTCCTCCTTTTAAACTAAATATTGTTTGTATTTTTTGCCATGTTAGACTGTAACCACATGCTGTTTGGTATGATTCTTGTAGCTGTGCTCTTGTGGTTGTTGGTGATTTCTGATAACTCTTACAAATCTGAGAGGAAGCGGTGAAATGCGAGTTCAGTCTGGGATGTGCATTTGCATCCATGCATGCTCTGCATATGTCCCCATGTGCCCTTTTACCTCCTTTTGGCCTGCTGCAGCTCCAGACGTGACCGTGCACCGCCAGTGTGTGTGTGTGTGTGTGTGTGTGTGTGTGTGTAAGCGTGCATGTGTCAGCAGAAGCGGCACACTCCCATTAAAAGGGAATGGTGGTGGGAGGCGAAGGGTTTCGGTGGATGACGTTTGGCCCAGCAGCTGGGAGCTGCTCCCAGCTTTTGTTCCTGCTTGACCTCTGCTGACCCGGCACTCGCCCTGATGTCACACACACACACTTTCACACACCTGCACATAGTGAGTCACATGGCACGCACACACACACGCACACACAAGTTTGCACAAACATATATGCAAATGTGGATATTTGCTGAAAACACACCACAGGCGCACGCATGCACACACACACACACACACACACATGCACATGCACACAAACCGTGTTGAAAAGGCCAGGCCCTGTGGGGACGATCTATCATGACTTAATCAGAGGGCTGAGTGTGTGTGTGTGTGTGTGTGTGTGTGTGTGTGTGGAACTCACTGTTTGTAAAATAAAGAGACAGTAGAGCTGTGAAGGCAAAATTCCATGATCACGTTTCCAATCCAGGACTAAACAATTAGATCGTCATTTCCTGAAAAAATTCCCAGATTCTTTTTCTTCCTAAAATCCCCTTGTGCACCAGTAATAATAAAGTGTTATAGCTTTCACCCAATGTTCAAAGAATGTCTCAAAATATTTCCAAAATGTTCCTGTAAAGTTAATAGTAAATTAAGGCATAATTTTTTAATAGTCATTCATGTTTGGAGGATGCTGTCAGGTTATATTGCATGGAAACAGAGAAAAAACATTCTCAAGACAGCATTAAAGAAATGTTTTCCAGATGTTATTAAGGCCTGAGATGATTTTTTTTTTTTTTTTTTTAAAGAAAACTGTCCTGTAATGTGACATTTTCCTTGCAACTCTTCTATAAAAACTTCTGCTGTCTTTTTAAAAAAGACCATTATGGGAACTAAAAACACTGAAAATGTGACTAGAACTTTCTGCACAGAACGTTTTTAAAACACAAATAAATCTTGGAAATTGGAGTCAGACAGGAGAATGTAAAGGGTAGCAGCACATGTCCGTGCTTTGGCATTAACTAGACAATGTGCTGTGTATCATTGTGTCAAATATGTGGCAATTTAATATTTGATGTGTTGATTTTCCAGCACAGTTCAATCAAACTGAATCTTTAGAAATATTTAGTGGATTTAGTGTTTGTCAGTTATCAATCAAAAACCCCGCATTTTGTAGGTTCCAGAAACTAAAATGTGAGGATTTGCAGCTTTTCTTAGCTTTATCTGATTCTAAACTAAACATCTTTGGGTTTTGGAGAGTTAGTTGGTAAAAACAGCAGCAATCTGTAGACGTTATGTGCACTAGTGATCAGCATGTTTCACCATTTTCTGTCAAATCGGACAGTTGTAGCGCAATTGTCTTCATTGAAAACTACAGTTCCATAGATTTCTCCCCAGTTGCCGTGGAGGTTTTATTGCTCCGAGTTATGCGGTAAATCCCAGCGATGTGTGCTGCTTTTTGTGGTTGCTGAATCACTCCATCTCCATTACACCAAACACAAGCCTACAGGAAACAGCAGGTGGTGTGTGCATGTTAGCGTGCACGTGTGTGTGCGCGCGCTAACATGTTTTCATGCTGCCTCCTTAAGTGACCCTGAGGCCACCGGCCCTAAGGCCAACCTTTTGTGCCGGCAGCATCCTCGGTGACCTCGTCCCATCCCCCTCCACACATCACACGGCCTGCTCTGGTCTGTTTGGCTTCTCTCTGTAGGTAGCAGCATGTGTCGGGGCTGTTAGTATAGTATTATGCCTGTAAAGTGTGTGTGTGTGTGTGTGTGTGTGTGTGTGTGTGTGTGTGTGTGGTTGAATCCAGCTGGACGAGCTCTTCCTCTGCCTGTATCCACCCCTCAGGCCTTGTTAAGGGGCTGGAGTAATCCTTTTCTCGCCTGGATCAGTGTTTATCCAGACTGAAGATGTGCTGCAGCCTCTGCTCCGGCTGTTTCGTTACCGACACACATCTATTAATCCGTCCTTCTGCCTGGATTAGCTCCAAACCCACTCATTCCCCCTTGTCTTTCTCAGTCGATACATTTTAGACACTGTAACAAAAAAAAAAAAAAAAAAAAAAAAGTGGCGGTGGTGGTGGTGGGGGCTTCACTGGATTCATGCATGTTGAAATGCTTTTCTAGACAGGATTGCTGTGAAACGTTTGTTTTGGGAAGGACAGTTAATATCAGTGGTGCTAACTGATCTCAATGACAACAGATTAAACAGACACACAAACATGCAGATATTGAAAGAGCTGTAATTATCAAATAAATATGGGATCACGAGTTTGACCAAATTTAACTTTGGATTGCTGGGTTCTCTGCTTAAAATTCACCTTGCTATGCTAAATGCTACAAGATTACATATGTTGTGAATTGGCACCATTTAAATGCGACTGAACTGAATTAAAGTAAAGCATCAGGTCTGGTAATACATCGTATACAGATAAAGCGTCAATTTAAATCTATGATATTCAATATTTGTGCATTAAGATATTTAAAAACGATTAGACCAGGTATTAAATAGGTTCTTGATTTGTGAGCGCTCATTGTCCCAAATGTTTCCAAGAAAATCTGGAACTTTCTAGTTGCCTGTCGATGGTGCCATATGCCATTTGCATTTACAGGTACTTCACATTTGAACAAAATTACACTACCTACTGTAACTGGAAAAACAGTAAAAGCTGGATGACATGTTTTGTTTTCTCATTTTATTGTTTGTACGGCTTGTGATGAATGTCAAATATTTTAGTGCAACCCTTTCGACCTTGGATAACAGTGCAGCTCCACCCAATGATGTTGCTTGTATGGGCAGTAGAATGTGAAATGATTAGTTAACAATTTACATGACACAGGGTATTTCTTTAGAATACAAGGCCATAACGGGAGCATATGTGACTGAATGTAAAATACCTCATTTTGTGGGCTTTCAGGAAGACTACGGATGTGTGTGAGGATACCAGATCTGTTGCTACGAGCCATCCGAGCTTTGTACAACCAAAATTTGTAATCTTGAGACAATGTCAGACTTGTTTCTGGTGCATATTGGACTCCTCCAAGATTGCCTCTTGTGTCCGATCCTCTTTATTAAAGCCACTGACAGCATCTGCAGGATGTCCGGTTTATAAACCTCAATGTTGTGTCTCTGTTTTTTACAAATTAGGTGGTTCAGGTGGCTTCATCAGACCTTCAGTAGGCATCTAATGCAACAGTTATCTACCAGAAACTGGTGGTTTTCTGCCTCTGGGTTGAGTTGCAGCCCAAAGCAAAGGTTTTCAAGTATCTCAGGATCTTGAAAAATGGAGATTCAGTATTAATTTGGGCCTTATGAATGTCCCTGGTGAGGGATAAGTAAAGTTTACTGCACATCCCAACCCTCACCTGTGGTAATTACTGGTTAGTACCTGATAGACTGAGGATTCAAGTGGCCGAAACGCTGTATGGTGGCTGGGCTTAACTTTAGAGATATGGTGAGGATGTATCTAGGGACATCTAGAGGAAGATTGGAGGAAAATTTCTGCTCCTGAACATCGAAAGCATCCAGCTGAAGGTGTTCGGGCATCTGAGTAGCATTCCTAAAAGGCGCCTTTCGTTGGAGGTTTTCCAGAACGGGTGGGATGAGACATCTCATCTGGCCTATGAACACCTCGAGATCCCCAAGAAGAAACTGGAAAAGTTTGCTAGGGAGAGTGATGTCTGGAATTCCCTGCTTAGCCAGTTAACATCCAGATAAGAGGAAGAACCCTGACGGATGGCTGCACAATACTTCGTTTGTGAACCTGATTTCTGCCTGAGTCACATCAAATAGATGTTACTCAGCAACACCCACGAGTCATTGCTATTTCACAACCTCAGCAACTATGCCTATTGTTTTTGTTTTTGATTGAGGGACCCTTCACTGAAGGGAACTGCAAACTCTGGATTTAAATCATTGAGATTAAAACTTCTTTTGCAGGAAAGGCAAGAATTAGAAAAGACGCAACACACACAAAGATATTCAGTATGAAAAACATCACTAAAAGTAAACAACTGAAAGTTTATATTGAGTTTTAACGTATTTTTAAATTCATTATATGCTGCAGTATTTTAAAAAAGGCAGCTTTCTCAAGTTAAAGGAGTATTATTAGCCAGTCCAAACATCCTGTCTTATCAAAAGCAGTTCCAGGTTTGTTAGAGTACATGATATACTGAGACAGTGACATTCAAAAAACAAAATAATAAGGTGCTTTTCTGTTGTACGCAGTAAAGAACACTAATAAATGATGGATGTAGTGAAAAATAGAGCACAAGGAGTTCTGTATTTTGACATTCGTTCAATCTTTTATTGGTATGGATGCAAATTTAGGTTTCAACATGCCCTATTTTACTGCTTATATGTGGTCGTGTTAATTCAGGCTGGAAATCATGTTGTGAGGACTGTTTTCCTTGTGATTCCTGATGATGTTAACTGAATTTCAGACTCAACATTTGGTCATCAGCTAGTTGCTGCATGAAAGATATCTATTTTCACCAAAAGCCTGATAAACTTGCCATGTATGTCCTTTTTCTGTCCAATAAAAATGGGCTGGGCTGAAGAAATTCATGTACACGCTACAGTGAGATAATGTTGGTTTATCTCAGTTGCAGAATCAATTCAAGAAGAGCCAATTAAAACACACATATCCATTTTTTAAACAGTTATAGGAACAGCTGTAAGAGACGAACACAAAGACTTAAACTGACTCAGATGTGCAATTAGTGGCTCCGCATTCCCTGCAATGATCGCTCTGTCAGATTAGGTGGTGCTTCCATATGCTTCCTCCTTTGTTTGATGCAGGAATGCAGCTCAGGTCAAACAAAACTCCTCAGATTTATCTTGTGTAAACAGCAGCAGCTACACTGAGCAGCGCTGCGTCGTACAGGCCTGGTAAGGTGCAGGAAGGCAGGCGGCCGGCCGGCCGGCAGCAGGACACCTGTTCATCCTGCGACTAGAAGCAGATGGTCCACATGGCGGCTGCTCCCCAGGGGGAAAACCTGTCAGCTGAGCCCCAATTAAGGAGTCACTGCGAGTCAGGGAGGAGCTGGGGGTGGGGCTGGATGACGACGGAGGCTCCAGAGGGAAGTCTAACGCTAATAAAATAACTGTAATATGATAAATGGACAAAATGGACTTTGGCAGTGTTGCACATCAACTGTGTTTTTTTTAGTTAGTATCTCTTTTTTTAATGACTTAAGTGCTTCCCCGGCTCCACAGATAGTAAATCCAAACTATATAAACAGATTTACAGCAAGATTTGCACATACTTGAGTTTTACTGTCACCCAAAGCTAAAGCAGTTTATGTTTCCAAGTAATGAAAGGGACAACTTATTTCTGACAGTGTTCATAATTTATGGCATAAATTCTTGTACAGCACTCACATATGCCCAAGATGAGTAATAATTAATTTGGCAGTGGAGTATTTCAACCTGTTATTTGTCTGTCAAAAATTTCTGAACTCTGACAGCTTACAAATGTAAAACCTGATTATACATTAGCTTGCAGTTGCTGGAAAGGGTATATTCATGGTACTTAGTAAATCTAAAATGCAAGAAAATTTTCACAAATATATAATAAAACTTAATGTCAGGTGTGGTATGTGAGTTAGAGGTGTTTGTTTTGGTACCTTTGCTAAATGTTGCATGTTATTATGTCGGTGAAACAGTGTACGCTTCACAATGCAAGACAAATTACAGACAAATCCGAAAGTAAAATGAAATCAAATGAGAGAAAACACACCATTGCACAGTGTAAAATAGAAAAAAAAGAGAGGATAAAACGGTAATATTCCAACAGCTGCGGTGCTAAAGGCAATCTGTAAAATAACAGACAAAAAACATCCAACCATAAAAATGCAGTAATGTTGCACAATAGTACACTTTGTAACCTTAGTTTTACATTAAATTGTGATTTTTGGCTTTATCATGTTTAAAAAAGGTTATTTACTTGTGTAAAAACAATGCAATTATTTTTGAAATATAATAATATTAATATATTCAAAATACTAAATAGTTATATATCTCTCATTTAACAAACAAATACCAATACTTGATTTTGTTAATTGACTTTAATTTTCTAGTTTTAGACATATAGTTAAAATGCTAAACTTTGACAAAATAAAACAAAACAAAAATGTATTGTTTATGAATTCATACATTTTTAGGATAGTATTTTTAGTTGTTTTTTTCACGTTATTTTACATTCTATATCTAAATTCAGTTTTTTAAAATTCTTGTAATTTCAAAGACACTTTCAGGAATTTCGAAAATACACAAAAACAAATTATGTAAAATAAAAACGTTCTATAAGATTACAGATTTTTGATTCTGAAAAATAAAATAAAAATGATTTATAAAAACCTATAATTCAGAACAAAAGTTCCCATCTGGTGTGAATAAATTTCCTCTCTGCGTGTTGCAACAAATTTGAATTGATTCTCATTGCATGTGTTAAAAACTTCATGTGTGCTGCGTGGTTTTGTGTGTATTTCAGTCATTTTTAGCCTCATGAACTCATTATGCAGAAAAACGTTTTACACTTTTGTTTAAGCAACCAGCACAAAAAACACTCATCATTTGAGAGCCTTCAGTGCTGTTTGCATTTCACAAGCTCTGAAGCATTTGCATGAAGTTTATTCTCTGTAGCGTCCCTGTTGTTATTGAACAGACCACAATAGCAGTAGTAAATCTGTTCCAAACATGCTGCCACCTAATGTGTTTGGAAAAGTAAACACTTTGCTCTGGAGAAGTTAAATTTGCATATTAATACGGATGACATTTACGGTAAACACTTCAAGTGATGCCCATCCCCGAGAGCTAAACGCTGAAATGGGAACTACGCATGGCCAGCAGATTTGCATGGCCTGGGCTTTCCAGCTGGGATAGGCTTGGTTGCTTTTTCAAATCGTAAACTGAGACATTTGTATATTTTGGTGGATTACTTCATGATTCTGTTTTTTTTAGTGAGCATTTACTGAGTGTGCAAACGTCTGCATCCTGTGTGCTTTTGGAGAAAGAAAACAACGGAACATTAATGGGAGGAAACACAACGACAATAACAGTTTGGGTAAAGAATGAAGTTATACACTATATTGCCAAAAGTATTCGCTCACCTGCCTTGACTCGCATATGAACCTAAGTGACATCCCATTCCTAATCCATAGGGGTCAATATGACATCGGTCCACCCTTTGCAGCTATAACAGCTTCAACTCTTCAGGGAAGACTGTCCACAAGGTTTAGGAGTGTGTTTATGGGAATTTTTGACCATTCTTCCAGAAGCACATTTGTGAGGTCACACACTGATGTTGGACAAGAAGGCCTGGCTCTCAGTCTCTGCTCTAATTCATCCCAAAGGTGTTCTATCGGGTTGAGGTCAGGACTCTGTGCAGGCCAGTCAAGTTCATCCACACCAGACTCTGTCATCCATGTCTTTATAGACCTTGCTTTGTGCACTGGTGCACAGTCATGTTGGAAGAGGAAGGGGCCAGCTCCAAACTGTTCCCACAAAGTTGGGAGCATGGAATTGTCCAAAATGTCTTGGTATGCTGAAGCATTCAGAGTTCCTTTCACTGGAACTAAGGGGCCAAGTCCAGCTCCTGAAAAACAAGCCCACACCATAATCCCCCCTCCACCAAACTTTACACTTGGCACAATGCAGTCCCACAAGTATGGTTCCCCTGGCAACCGCCAAACCCAGACTGGTCCATCAGATTGCCAGATAGAGAAGCATGATTGGTCACTCCAGAGAACGTGTCTCCACTGCTCTAGAGTCCAGTGGTGGCTGCTTTACACCACTGCATCCCACGCTTTGCATTGCACTTGGTGATGTATGGCTTGGATGCAGCTGCTCGGCCATGGAAACCCATTCCATGAAGCTCTCTGCTGAAGCACTGTTCTGGAGCTAATCTGAAGGCCACATGAAGTTTGAAGGTGTGTAGTGATTGACTCTGCAGAAAGTTGGCGACCTCTTGGCACTATGCGCCTCAGCATCCGCTGATCCCACTCCGTCAGTTTACGTGGCCTACCACTTGGTGGCTGAGTTGCTGTCGTTCCCACACACTTCCACTTTCTTATAATACAGCTGACAGTTGACTGTGGAATATTTAGGAGTGAGGAAATGTCACGACTGGATTTGTTGCACAGGTGGCATCCTATCACAGTTCCACGCTGGAATTCACTGAGCTCCTGAGAGCGACTCATTCTTTCACAAATGTTTGTAAAAGCAGTCTGCATGCCTAGGTGCTGGATTTTATACACCTGTGGCCATGGAAGTGATTGGAACATCTGATTCTGATTATTTGGATGGATGAGCAAATACTTTTGGCAATATAGTGTATGTTGTGCATGTTGTTGGTATTAAATGCTATCAGACTGAGAAGCGAGTGAAGGGAAAAAGCCAATGGGGAGAAAAAACACTGAATAAACATCCAATAATGCTAATATTACCTTTGCCACTGTATGTAATAATAACAATAATTTTAATGATATTTAATAATAGTAAAAATAATAGTAATATAGATCTGAGTGAGTGCTGACAGCAGATCTGCTCCAGGGTACTAGCAGTAAAATAGGATCTCAAGATGGAGCCAAGAAGTTCAGGCCTGCAGCATAAAAACTGCTGTTCTTGTTTCCTTCATGTAGTTATTAGCGTTCATGTCACATCTGCACCTTTACTGTCATGTTTGTATGTTCTATGGCTTGCATCAGTATTGATACTAACACTGAAACACAACAGAGACTCAGGGAAAATGACCAAAAATAGATTCAGTAATGACAGAGGTACTTCTTATGTGCAATAGCGGTATTTGCATGTGTATTTGTACATGGATGTAGTTAATATTACTACGTTTTTGTGAATGCAGCCTGAAAACAACAGGGGAAGTTAGCTTGGTTTGTCTTAACAAGACGCGATCTCTCAAAACAAGACCGGTGGCATTTCTAAATCTACTATTTTTTGCCATGCATTTCTATTTTTCTGTATCTTCACCTTCACAAATCAGGTGTAAAAAGAGTCCGCATGCACACTGTTCTTGCCATCTGCATCGAACCACGTCACCAAAATATCATAAACTAAACATTCACTATCTTAAGAACATAAAAAAATGATAAATAAAAGGTAAAGCAAGTGATTTACTGTAATAAAACTGTAATAGAGTAATATTCAATCTAAAAATGACACAAAGTATCTCATAAAACTGCAGTAATGGTGCATAACTAATACACTTTCAAGGACAAATTTTACATGAAATTCTATGATTTTTTGGGCTTTTTAATGTTTAACGAAGGATATTTACTTGTGTAACAACAATGAAACTGCCTGTAAAGCATAGTAAGAATATATTACTAGTGATAAATAGTTAATTATCTGTCATGTAACTAATTTCTGTAAAAAAAAAAAAAAATAAATAAAATTCACAACCAGTAATTATTTTGGTTGATTAACTTTATTTAATTTTCTAATTAATAAAATTTAACACCTTCATTTATTCATCTATTTGTCATTTCTGCCCTATAAAAAATTAACAATGAGCGCCTCTTAAAGCCGCTGTGGCTTGCAAACTGTAGGAATGTCTAATGATAATAAAGTGTTTGTAAAGTAAAATCTGATTTTCTGAGTGTGTTTGGTGTAATTTGTGCAAATGCAGCAGATTGAGTACTTTTTGCCAAACTTAGAATCAGTGAAATTATTACGGTATTTCAACTGATGGTGGTTTTTCCAAATATTAGGATGGAAACTGAAGAAAGTGGCACATATGGGAAGAATCATGCATCAAAGTTCAAGATTGAAGGACAAAAACAGTGTTCCTCAGTCAGATGAAACCAAATTAAACAAATGTGAAGGCTGCTGAAAGGAGGTTTCTATCTACCAGGTGGGATGACTAACAGGAAGCAGGTGTGTAGAAAGGCAGGTGCAGGTGGTCGGCAACAAATAAACTCCTCGCAGGTTGTATTATTCTCCCCAACATGGCTTTTCAGGCCTCCAAAGTTGGTTTTAAAAAGTCCAATCCAAAGACTAGAGCTGCTCTGGGCTCAGTTATAGCATCTTCTGGTCTACATTGTTGGCTTGCGAATATGTACTTCAAGCTGGAAACACAACTAGCTTCACTTTCCAGTAATGTGGAAGACGTTCGCAAGGAGCCAGTGAAGGTCAAAGGTCAAACTGTAAAACATGAGATTGAGTTAGGACTCGAATTTTACTGTTTAAATCCAAACTGTACTTGTCTAAAACCTTACATTCAAGAGTATAAAACCAATTCGGACGAAAGAAATCAAGGTCAGCAAATGTTAAACACCTTCCCAAGTAGGACAGAAGTCAAAGCGAAGGCATTTGGACGAGCGTTTTTTCAAAAATCTTCCACTCTGTGTCGCTCACATTCCAAACTCTGGGAAGCAACCAAGAGAATCTGCCAAGTTGGTGCAGCAAGTGATCTGTGTGGAGTTGTGCATTGAGTTGAGCCATATTGAGCTGCCAGCGCGAGATGAGTGGACGCAAACAAGTCCGAAAGCGAGAAGCACAAATTTTCATCATTCACACAAGCAGCTACATGAACGGCAAGATCAGTTTCACCACTTTCATCCAGAATCAATTCTTGACAGCTATCAGATGGATTCCAATGGAATTTTGTACTCGATTTCTTCCTTTTCTGTGGAATTAATCTGACTGACTTTGGTGATTTTCCAGTTTTATCTCCAGCAGCAGCATGATGTTGACAGAGTTCAGCATTCCTGGCACATGAAACTAAAGCATCATGTACCAGTGATTAACACTTTATCAGTAGCACTAAGAGGAAAATTGCTAAATTGAATGTTTGATGCAAACTGCCATTTAAACACATAATGTAAAGGGCCAGTTGCATGAACAGACCCCAAGCATGTACAGTACTGTTCTCATTTAACATTTTGTACATTTTATTTGTTAAGTTCAGTAGTTTCTTTTCATTTTTTTTCTATTTGTTGCGTCATTTTCATGTGCTTATTGAGAATCATAAAGCTTAAAATTGATTTTACTTTATTTCTTTTTAAAATCTTTTACTGTATCCTCATTTATTTTACATTATTTGTGTACATTTATTTGTGTGTGTTTTCCATTGGATTACCTGTGCACCTTGATAAATAAAGTAACTGAATTGAAATTAAGATGGTTAAATTCTAAATCAAATTTTTCTTTGCTGGACAATAATTCTTTATATTGAATTTATTGCTTATGATTTCCCATACTTTTATTTATTTCTTTGACTTACAACCGGGAATAAGCGCTCATTTTGTGCCACCTCATGTGAATACATGTGCTGGCATGACAATAAAGAACCTTGAATCCTTGACTGTGGTATGCTTTTCAGCTATATCATCTAGTCCTAGATTTAACTGATCTCATGAATTTTTTATATTACCATCATTTACAATTTTACTTGCTTAATTATCTTAATCTTAGGTTATGGCCTGATACTTGTGAATCTTACAGTATCCTCATCAGCCTCAGCTGTGCTTTGTGTTTTGCTCTAATTAGCCCGTTAGCATGTTGACAGGCCAAACTAAAAGCAATTAGCTCAAAGAAATGTTGTCCTCTGAACTAGCAGATCACAATCTCCCCTTCAGTAAAGCAGAGCTCCGTTCACTTAATTTTGTCCTATTTCTGTGCCTAGTTTGACAAGGATTCAATTCCTTGACAGCTTCTTTTGGAATGTATTCACACTTGTTCCTTTCTTTACTGAAGGGAAAATCACATTTTGTTGCAGCATTGGGTAAAAATAATAAACCGCCCTCTTTCTGAAGGTGAAATGATGGTCTAACTGGAACTGTTTAAGTTCGTCCTGACAGGCGGCCATTCTTCCAGCCTTAAAGTAATACCCCTTTGAAAAGGCGCTACACAATAAAGCCCCACTCTTGCTTTTTTCCGCCTTCTCTCTCTAGTTTTCCTCTTTTTTTTTGCCTCGTTAGTATGAATTCTTTCTTCCCCACCTGCTAACTTTCCATTGGACACATATACGCACAAACACACACACGCATGCACGCATGCACACACACACACACACACACACACACACACACACACACACACACACTCCTGACACCCATTTTCAGGACTACTTTTAACATAATTTGTCTCATTGTCTGAGTCAAGCCATTCCCCCCACCCCGAGAAACAAAGCGGCAGCCGTCTCCAGTGGGCCAGGTGTTCCACAGAGCTCAATTCTGGGTCCTGTGTTTTTTTTTTTCACTTGCTCTTTCTCTTCATGTATCTGTATTTGTGTGTGTGTTAGTGTGTAATGGCCCTAAGCATTGGTGTGTCTGTGTGCAGCTGCCTGCCGAGGACCCTCCTTTGTGTTCCCCCTCCCCACTATTGTCGACTCACGCCTTCTCGTCCATTCAGGGTCGAGCGGGCGGATGGGCTGGTGTTGTGTGTGTGTTTGTGTAGTTGTGTGTGTCTGTGGGGTGGAGTTATCCTGCAATGTCTTAGTGGTTAGGTGGGTGATTGGTGTACAGAACAAGCTGTGGTGAGGACAGGAAAAGTGTGTGTTTGTGGTCAGATTCCTGCGTATGATTGGCTGCTGAGGAAGGGGATGGTAGATGCTTCACACTCCATCTGTTGTCAGTCTCACTCTTCTGAACCAGGACACTGCACTCCAACCAAAAAGGACGATTTGAAGGGTTGATCTGCTGCTTAACTCACCCAGGAAACTCATTTTGCTCAGCACCACTCGGATTGACAGCTGTACTTTCTCCATCTCTCGAGTGGATACTGAGATTTTACTTTTTATTCCTTTAAAAGAGGACTTTTAACACACTTCTGGGTTTACTTCACCAGCACCATAATTGGGAAATTCCCCTTTTTAGTTTCTTTGAGCTTTGTGGCTGAAATGACCAAAGGTAGCATTTCAGGAGAGAAATTGTAGGAGGTGTTGCCTTTTCTCTGTTTTTGCTGCCTTCCTGTTTCTCTTGGAACTGTGTGGTAAGTGTTTTCTTTTGATTGTGTTCGCATAAAGTTAGCATGCTAAAGAAAACTTAAAACAAGGTAATCTTATGAGACCAGTGTGCATATGTGGTGTGATTCTGCAGTTTTAAATTCTTTTACATGCTGGAAGTTACAAATTCTTCATCAAATCAACACTGAAACAGGTGAATTTCTAGAAAAGTGGTGAGTTTTAAGGGTGTGATGCTCACGTTGGAAGGCCTCAGTGTAGGTATACGACACAGAAGGTGTTTACAAGTGAAATTAAGATGAAGTGAAATGATTTGTGTGTGTTTTTTTTTTTTTAACAACAAACTCTTGGGGAATTCCTCGGGATTCCCTCCCAACATGCTGAATGGGTTTCATTTCACTCCGGGTCAATTCATCCAAACAACCATTAGAATATTGTAAGTAATGAATGATGATTAGTGAACCCAGTTTTACCACTAAATCTTCACATGATGGCCTGTGACTGTGGGGTTTAATTACACTGTAAAAAAATACAACCCCCCCCCACACACAAAAAACGCCCAAAACAAAACAAACTAAATTGTAAAAAAAAAAAAAAAAAATTACTAAAAAAAATCTAAAAAAGTAAATCTGTAAAATAACATAAAATAATCACCACATATAAATACAATGATTTCCCCAGAAATTAAAATATATTTTCTAGACTTGAAATCATGTGTATTTTTTGATTTTTTTAATGAATAATTAAAGATTTTTGAATGTGTGAAAAAAATGAATTTGCTTCTTTTTTAACCTCAAACAATTTTAATTTTCTTTTTTAAAAAAATGGCTATGGCTATTCCATAGTGTTAGTGTTTAATTTCTGTAGTTTTAGTGCTATTTGATATTGGTACAGAATATATCTCCCAAAAATTACAGAGGCATTACTTCTTCTGTTATTGTCACTAATTGTATTTAATTTTTGAAATACATTAAGTCTTCTAAAGCTGAATCTAACAATTTCATCTACTAAAAGGATATCAATTATAAAAATCCAAAATATTTGTGAACATATAATACATTTGCAAATCTACTTAAACAGTCTTTTTACATTCAAAATATTTCACTTTCATTTTTTCAATCCAATTTTTATGGCAAGTTTTTAGCATTGTTTTACATCAAGCATGTAAATCTCCAATTTAGTTTTGTAGTTTTCTTGCTATTTGATATTGGTGCAAGATAGCTCTCTTTTAGTAAACAAATCTTTGTAAAATTACAGATACAATACAATGCTTCTTCTGTTGTTACTAATTTTAGAAATATATTTACAGCACTAAAGTTAAATTTAACAGTTTCATCTATTAAAGTATAAATTATAGAAAATCTTGTGAACATTTAACACATTTGCAAATGACAAACTCACTCTTCATGTCATTTATCAGCATAAACAAAATGATCTGAGGTCTGACTATTGATGATCCAAATGATTCAGGAGTTTGTTTAAACATCTCAGAAACTCTGGAGCTTATGTTTCCTTGAACCACCAGACTCCCAGAACCGGCTGGTTGGTGTCAAATGCATAATAACCAAAAAAAAAAAAAAAAAAAAAAAAAATCCCATATGGAGATAAACTTACTGCACTTTAAGTACATTTACAAATGTACGTGCATCAAAAAGTTGCAGTTTTCTTTTAGGAAAAATCTAAATTTTAAGGCTATTTGAAATTGCAGGTTTTTAGTTTTGTTTTACATCGGGCATGTAAATTTGTAATTTAGTTTTGTAGTTTTATTGATATTGGTATTTTGAAAAAATATTAAAAATATCAGTAAAATACTAACTTTGATTTTTTTTACAGTGTAAATTAAGATAAACCTTTATAAATCCCATAGGAAATTCCTGTTTTTGCAACCTGGAGGCAGAACCAGATATAACCTTCAGAGGTGAAAAGAGTTCCAGATAAATCCCCAACAGACAAACAGACAGTGCTGATATGTGTCGCTGAGGGTGAATCTGGGCACCACCAGTTGCAGCAGAGAGGATATCTATCTATCTATCTATCTATCTATCTATCTATCTATCTATCTATCTATCTATCTATCTATCTATCTATCTATATATATATATATATATATATATATATATATATATATATACATATACATATACATATACATATACATATATATATATATATATATATATATTTTTTTTTTTTTTGCCCCCACCCCCCAGCTCCCTGCTCGCTCTTTGTCCCCCCCACTCCCCTCCAGCCGGTCGCTGGTGTGGCAGACCGGATCACTGCCGGCTTCTTCAGCCAGCAAATGGCAGCCGTGACGCAGTCCTAAGGGACTGGTCAGGGTCTGACCTCAGGGGAGCTCATCCCTCCATACACCCCCAGGGGGACTCACCCTGGATCATCAGACACCCGGTGCAGAGGCAGTGCTGGCCGGAGGGTCACCGAGGTGGAGGCAGCAGCATCTGCTCACTGTGGACGGACTGACAACCACCAAACACATATGTGCTGGATGAAACCCGGATTCAGAAACTACTAGAGATCTTTTGTTTATTTAAAAGAAAAAAAAATCTGAGTTTGTTGTCCCTGCAGAGAAAAGTAAAGGAATTTCTTTATAATACTGGCAAAGTCTCATTTCCCCCTCAGGCTCTTTCTGTTTATTAGAATCTTACAGAATTTAGTTGGTAGACACTTTTCTTTACATTAAAAGACTTTTTAAAAATCCTTCTACATTATTAAAGTCCAAAAATCTTTATATATTATCAAAAATGTGATTCAACCTACAAATCTGAATTAATTTCAAATGAACAGATTCCAAACCAAAGAGTTGCTCACTGCACATCACTTAGTCTGAAAACACACCTTGAACTCCTGCACTATACTTAATTAAAAATCACTGACAGGAAAGGTTAGTTGAGACACTCAACCCACGTTATAATTTCATTCTGCTGCAGCTGATTTTGCAGTCTAGATGCACAGAAAACAGCATAAACCACACACATCTGGAAGCCTTTCCGGGGCATTTTATATCAGAATGTGAAACCTAAAGTCTGTCTAGTCATTCTGATAATCAGTCATGGCAGAATTTTAGCAAACTCATGTTCCAAAAATACCTAAAAGCCTGTAAACTCCTCGTGTGCAGCTGTAGATTAATGCAAATGCAAAAAAAGTGAATGGTTCATGCAGTACAATTTATTTTGCAGGTCTAAATGGGACAGATTTTCTGACTTCTATAGAGTCTTTTTGGTCGGTTTTATAGAACATTATCTCAACATCAGTGTCTGCCGTGTACATTACACTGACAGCAATCTTTAATTTTTCACAAAACCTTTTTTGATCTTATAGATAGATAGATAGATAGATAGATAGATAGATAGATAGATAGATAGATAGATAGATAGATAGATAGATAGATAGATAGATAGATAGATAGATAATTGTACTTCTTTTTTTTTTTTTTTTTTTTTTTTTTTTTTTTTTTTTTTTTTTTTTTTTTTTTCTTCTTTTTGTCTGCATTTGTTCTCATTGTTTAACTCCACAAAAGGGGAGTCAACATTATATGAGATTGATGCATATTTTAGTCTTGCAACCAAATATTTTAATATTTAGTGCATGTGTTGTGACCATCACCCGGCCCTCCCTGAAAGCTAAGTAGACCTTCTTTATTAGAATTCCCTATTATAAGCCAGGGAGGGCAGTGCTACACCTCAGTGATGTGTGGGGGAAACAAAGACTGGACAGGACGAACAGGACGAACAGGATGAACAGGGATAGAAAATAACAGGCGTTGCTATTGCAATTAAAAGATTGTAAGGTGGTGTGTTATGCCCAACTACTAACTGTCCCATCCAATAGAAAAAAAAATAAATAAAAATTTGAAAAAAGAAAAGAAAACCAAACCAACACAAAAGAAAAGAGATTCAATAATAAATGAACAAAACGGTACTGAGCACCAATAATTCGTGTGTGTCTTGATAGTATAGAATAGAATAGAATAGGCCAGAAGAGGATGCTAGTGCGAGAGAGAATGAGTTTAGGGTAGAGACTGGAGAGATTCTCAGCACATTCTGGCGGGACCCATCATTTGCTGAAATGGGACTCGGCAGTAGCTGGCAAGACCTGATCAAACATGCAAGTGTGAAGGAACCCCGAAGCCCCAGAACAGCAATCACGGCAAGGCAGGGCCAAGCCAACAGGGCACCCCTCCCCCCAGGCAAGTAGGAGCCACATGGCGGCACCCCCAGATGAGCCACCGGGGCCACCGTGAACGACGAGGACCCAGAAGAACAAGAGGAGCAAGCTACCGACACCCCCAGCGCGCCCAGAGCCGACCCAGGCGGCCCGGGGCACGAGGACCCACCCACCACCCAAACCCCAACCCCGCCCACCCCAGCCCCCACCGAACCCCCCACCCCACCACCCGACCCGCCCACCCCCATCCCCTCTCCCTCCCCCGAGGGGGCCAACGGCCCCACACAGCCAGGAAGCCAGACACAGGGGCCGAGCGGCCCACCGAAGGGGCGGCAACCAGCCCATCACAAGGCAGGCCACCACCGGGAGCCGGCCAGAGGAAATCGGGAGCCGGGACCCGATGCGAGTCCAGAGAGTAAAAATGGACAGTGTGGTGG